>NW_003852434.1:14440715-14443658 GCF_000181295.1 Otolemur garnettii
CAGGGTTTTGGTATGTTGCTGAGGCTGGTCTCAAACTCCTGGCCTCAAGCAATCCTCCTGCTTTGGCCTCCCAAAATGCTGGGATTACAGGCAGGAATCCTTGTACTCAGCCAGAAGTAATTTTTAAAATTCACTAGTTTCACTAGTTTTTCTTCTAATGGTAGCTCTGAACCAAATCTATTTTCTTTACAGCAGAATTATCCATTTAAGAGAAGATGGGGTGAATAGAAATCTAGCAATTCACAAAGGCAGAAACCAAAAGGAATTCTAAAAGGAGAGAGAAGCTGAGGGCCTCAGGCTTGGAGTGCACATCCAGCCCGTAGATCCGGCTTTATCACTGACCAGCTGAGCAAATCCGTCAGCCCCTCAGCTCCAGCCTCCGCCATGCCACAGCAGGCTAAATTGGAGAACTGTTTTGAGACTGGATGTGTAAGCGTTTTACAACATGGGAAGTACCACACAAATTCTAGTTACCTTTCTTCTCAATTAAAACACATTCTTCCTGACTTCTAAAGGTCTCTGAGAAAAGAAATTTCATAACTTCCACATAATCAGGGAGTTTTTACTGATCATACTTTTACCAAGAAAGATCCAGCATAGTCTCTACGCTTCATGAGATGATGTAAAGGACTAATTTCCTTGTTCTTTCCCCAGTCACTTCAGAGTTGCCTAAATCTGATAAAGGAGAGCTTCCTTTACCAGAATCAATCCCAGCTCTTTAAAGGTGCAGCATTTCACATTGGAACTGTTTCACTTATCACTTTGGTTGGTATTGTAATTTAAATACTAACAGTGATGGGCAAATATAGTTCAGCTGACAGTTTCTGGAGCTCGTGCAGAAGGCTCTTATTTTCATTTTATCTCCTGTGAGTGTTGCTGGTTTGTTGTTGACTCACAGGTGAGGGGTTGGGGGCTGAGAGAAGGGTGTAGTATTTTATTGGCTTAGATATTAAAGTATATGCCCATAATTAGCTAACTAATATAAAAATAGAGGCCCAGGCAAAAAATACAAGATTAAGAGCAGAATTGGAGCCAAGAGAAAATTAGAACACTTCGACTTGGTTGATGCTGGAATTTAGTTATCATGACTTAATTATCAAGACAAAAAAAAGAAACTTTCAGATCATTGTGGGAAAAGATAAAAGATCTGACTACTCTGAGGATAATGGACCATTAGAATAAGATCTCCAGTCTTTATAGATAAATAGTACTTAACTGTCTGTCCCTTTTATTAAGACAAAGAAGATACAGCCCTCTAAATTATTTGACTGCTTAGAAAACAATACAGTTAAAAAAGTGTAACATTGTCATTGATGTGCTGATTTTTGTATTTTTTAGAAAACCAAAGGCTGTATGTGGCACTTTGTAAAAACCCACATATGTGCACAATTATGTCAACTAAATTACTGTCATGACACCATTATAAAGATGCAAGCTGTGTTGAAAACAGTACCCACCATGCTTTGAAAGCTCTGTCTCCGAATTTCTCAAGGCTGCTGCACTTGAGCCTCTGTTTGGCAGATGCAGCCATCCCTTCCTCCTTCAGAGTATCAAGCTATAAACAAGGGATAATGTTTTTCATTAGAGGAAAATTTTAAACAACCCTTCATAAGCTCAGATGAGACTGTGTCAAATTTAATTTTAAAGACGTAATTTATGCCTAAATCCCCAAGTACTCCCTTTGGCCAATAATATCTTGCTCTATAGGAGAGGAAATGCTGGCCTGATCCCAGAGGGAGCCCTGAGGTCATTAGAAACCAGCTGAAAGCACCATGGGGGCCTGAAGGGAGAAAAGGACTTTGCTGACTCAGTGTGGGTAACTCCCTTCATCCCTCTTCTACCAACTCTGGTAACATCAGTGAGGAGAATACAGCACACAGTGATAAATACTTGTGGGATGGACACATGAACCCCGGCTTCCAGTGCAGTCAGACCCTCTACTTTGAATCCCACCTGGTAAAAAGGCCTATGGGGAGATAAACAAAAACTCTGCCCCTTGCTGTGTGCAAGTGAGTTTCTGTGTGTCTCTGTGGCAATCACCACCACGGAAATCAGTGAGCTATTTAGACACGTGCAGGGACTCCCTCTGTCAGATCCAGTCTTGGCAGGAGAAAAGAGGATATTGAGGATCCCAGAGGCCTTCAGAGGATGAAAGAGCTTTTGGAGAGGTTAAAGTGAGGAACGCTGTTTTTAACCACGTAGAGAAGTTTCTATCAGAGACTTAGGTTCCCTAAATTTAGCTATCAGGTGGTCAAATCTGAGGCTGGAGTACAGACTGGCTCTTCCATCTTTGGGGCAGTACCTTTGGTAACAAGCAGGCAGCTTTGTCAGCAGCTTGGCAGCATTCTGTAAAGGCAGCCTTGTACTTTTCAGCAAAGAAAAGGAGTTCTGGGCCGTAAAAGTAAGGATGTCTTCTGGCAACTTCATATAAGTAACTAAATATTGAAAAAGAAAAACATTGAAAAAGGCAGTCGTTTTTTATCAGATAGTATTACAGAAACTATTGTGATCAACATTCTCTCCCAGCCCTTCCAAAACCTAGATATCTGATTAACCAATTAAGCTCAATTTGCCTTGTCTTTGTTGTTTTTTAAGTCAGTGAAAGTTAAGTTTGTGTGTGAGTGTGCATATAAAAGGTTAAATTTTGATGATATAACGTTGCTGACTAACATGAAATCAACTCTGAGAATAACTCCATCCATATGTATCTTCACAACATTTCAGAAACGCCTTCATCTCAAATACTTCATACATATCTGCTTCCATCCGGGCCTTTGATCATATTTTTTGTTGTGTAGAAACTTGTGGCATCAAATATTACTTTGAAAAAATATCATAAGAAAGAAACTTCCAAGTCTTAATGTTGAAACTATTTTTGTTATGATAATTGTTATATTGAGCATTGGCCTCTAGATTTATTCTATAATTTTTTTTTTTTTTTTT
>NW_003852434.1:14443678-14458749 GCF_000181295.1 Otolemur garnettii
ACAGAGTCTTACTCTCTTGCCCTGGGTAGAGTCCTGTGGCATCATAGCTCACGGCAACCTCAAACTCTGGGGCTTGAGCGATTCTCCTGCCTCAGCCTCCTGAGTAGTTGAGACTATGGGCACCCCCCAGAACCCCTGACTAGTTTTTTTTTTTTTTTTCCTTATTTTTAGTAGAGATGGAATCTTGCTCCAGCTCAGGCTGGTCACCAACTCCTGAGCTCAGGTGATCCACCTGCCTTGGCCTCCCAGAGTGCTGGTATTACAGGTGTGAGCCACCATGGCCGAGTATTCTATAATTTTTAATTTTGAAGGATAAACATCTAATACTTACTGTCCCAAAAAGGTCTTTTCATTGTCCTGAAAGGAGGTGCACATCACATCAACCTCTGGTCTCACCAGTGGAGGGAGGTCGGGCTTGTCATCCTTGTGGTCCAGGAAGCACTGGTTCCTCTCGGGCTCCTGCTTGGCGCAGCAGTCAGCCATCTCACCATACTTCTCACGAAGACTGGCCACTGTGCACAGTTTGTCTCCTAGCAGAGTGTGCTAAGGGGAGAGAGCAGCCTTCAGATCTCTGGGGAGCACTCTGTGTTCCTCACAGTCAACGGACAGCAGAGGAAAGTTGACATTCTTGTAAAAGCTTGGTTAGGAGATCACATCATATTCTGCTCCTCTTCCCACACCATGCTTAGAGTGTCCATTGATTTGACCATCTCTGTATAATTCCCATGAGAATTAACTGTTACATTACTTATGGTGGATAAAACAAAAGGGCATAAAGACCATTAAAGCCTTCGGGAATGTTACATCCTCTTATTTCCAAACCTGACAGTAAAGGCTAGGAGAGGAATCGTTGTAACAAACATCAGGAGAAAATCAGCATCTAAGAGGCAGATGAACTTGCCCTGTGCAGAAAGAGCTTCAGGTAGTTTCTCCTGTGACCTGCTGCTTTTGGAGGGATCCAATTTTTTAGACGATAACACAATCTACTATACGGGATGGACATAAAGTTCGTCCATAAACTATTTTATTTAAAATAGTTTAACATAGTAAATTGCACGTGAACTTTATGTCCACCCTGTATATTGGTGCTGTATTCAAATAGAGATTTCATTTTTATTCTAGAAATGTTTAGTCAAAGCACTTTCCAGGAGATGAATTCCTTCCTTTCTCATTCATCTTCATTATGAAAGTAATTCTAACCCCAGGGAAAATACACTGCTCTAGACAGAATTTATTAATTATTCAAAAAATGCATTTTTAAAACTCTTGTTTGTAGAATCGTACTGCTGTGTGAAGTTAAATCACTGATTCTACCACAAAGGAGAGGTAGATAGCAAGCAGGTAAAAGGCTCCAGTGACAAAGAGAAACTGTCCTCGCCACCAGAGAGGTGTGAATAGATTAAGTGGCAACAGGAGGATAGAACCATCCTTGTTCTAAAGACCAATCTGTAAATACCAAAAGTTCAAAGTTCTTCAAAATGACTAAGTACTTTGCTGTTTTTGTTGAATGTAAAAATATGAATATCTGTAAAATGAGGTATATACAGCAGTTCTATTATTGTGCCCAGGTAACAAAATTAGCACAGAAATCAATGGGTGCTTTCTGAGAAAAACCAGGTTGCCAGGCTGAGACGTGGCACTGCAGCTTGCTCACAGCACTCAGGGCACGGGACGAGCTCCTGAACGCCCAGCAACACACAACTGCATAGAGAACATGTGGGATCTACACGTACAATGGCACGTTACTTACGGTGGATAAAGAGCCTGAAAGAGAAGGAAATTCTGTACCATGCAATAACACAGAGGAACCTGGAGGACATTTTGCTAAGTGAAATAAACCAATCACAAAAAGACAAATATTGTATTATTCCCCTTATATGAGGTATCTAAAATCGTCAAATTCACGGAATGAAAGAATGGAATGCCAGGGGCAGGTGAGGAGATGGAGATCTGCTAATCAATGGGCATGAAGTTTCAGTAAAGCAAGATGAGTCAGCTGTTCAACATTGTACCTGCAGTCAACAGTGAGGTATCGTACACTTAAAAATTTTGGGTTAGGAGGGTCGATCTCACGTTGTTAAGTACTCTTACCACAAAAATAAATGAACAGGAGCAGGGGAGAAGGGGAGGGAACAATGTTCTCCCACTTGATGGGCACATGTGGGGTGTAAGGCACACCTTTTGGGTACAGGACACAGCTACAAGAGGGACTCTTACCTAACAAATGCGAATACTGTAACCTAGTTGTTTGTGCCCTCACATTAACCTGAAATAAAAATAAATAAATATATTCTATCACTATGAGCCTCTGTGAAGAGAAGCCAAGCTCAAAATTTTGAAAAGATCATCTTACAAATGACATGCTGGCATCTAAATATGCTGACTGCTGGGTGTGTCTCAGTGAAGAGACACATTCACAACTGTTGACACAGCTAGAACATCTCTGTCCCAGAAGAAACTCTGGCTTGTCAGGCGATGGGCAACTTTTAAGTGTTGCTTGCATATATGGTCATTTAATAATAGTTGAGCAATTTTTAAAAGAATTTTTTCCCCCTTAAAACACCTGGGGAACTTGGAAGAAGAGGGAGAACCCCCAAGCTCAGAGTGTACTCACAAGGGACTTGTCACAGTTTTCAGCTGACTCATCAGCAGCGCAGGTCTTTGCAAATTCAGTTACTTCATTCACTAATTTTACGTGATCTTCAAAGGGACACTTCTGTAGAAACTGAGAAAAGGTAACCAGCACCCTGGAACAAAGGACATGGAAAGATGTAGCATAACGAGGCTTTAACATAAAGCAGGTGGCACGCGTCTTTTTCATTGCTATCCAGAAAGTCTGCTCATATCAAGTTTCACCCCAGGCCTAACCAGCGATATGCCTTCTTAGGCAAAGAAAACACATATTTCTTCAATATATATTTTTAAATTTCTTCAGAGTTTGAAATACATATATGTGAGTGTTCCCACAGAGTGCCTGCCTGTAAACGAGATGCAAACTAAATAGATGTGATCATCAAGACAAGCATCACACAGGTCCTTTGAATTATTTAAAACAAAAAACAGGAAAGCGGGGAGCTGGAAGGGGGAAGGGTGTGCACCCTAGTGGGCACAATGTCAGGGTGCACGGCACACCTCCTGGTTGCCAGACACAACTGCACAGGCACTTTACTTAACAAACGCAAACATTGTCATAATCATTTGTACTCGCGTATTAATCTGAAATTCAAAACAAACCCCACACACCTCTTTGAATTAGGCTGTAGGTTGAGACTGACTGTTAAAAAACAAATGATTTTCCCCTTTTTTATTAGATTTAGAAAATATTCAAATGTTCCCAAGAAACCACAGGTAATTTGCTGCAAGGAGTATGTAGCGCGTAGTAAAGGCCTTCCCACCAGCAGGTTGTGAAGAGCTCCAGGGCCGCACGCACAGCCCAGTGGCCATCAGCCACATGTGGTTATATGAACTCAAATTCTTTAAAATTAAATGCAATTTAAATTTCTGTTCCTGTCTCACACTCCCTTGTTCAAAGTATTCGGTATCCACGTGTGTTCGGTGGCCTCGTATTGGACAGCGCTGATAGGGAACATTTTCCTCAATACAGACACTCCTGTTGGACAGCACTGTTACAGAGCCTGACTCCCGCCACTCGGGAGCGCAAGGACTTTGGAGCAATAACCAATGCTGTTAGAAATATGAAATTAGATTCTTCAATATTTTAACTTACAGAGCTTTGAAATGTTCTTCTCCCAAATCATTGTACCGATGAGCAAGCTCACTCTTGTCTTGGAGGAGAAAAAGAAAAAACAAAAGATTCCAGTGAATACTAAAGAAAACAAGTTATGATGCTGCATTTTATATTTTTTTCCATTTGATTTACATTATTTATTGGCTTCAAAATGTTGGGCTCTGATGCCTACAGAAAATCTTAGAATGACGGTGAACTATTTCTTATGTATCTAAACAGAACTATTGAATCATCAAGAATACTATTTTTAAATTATTAAATATTTATAGCTTGATATTCAAAGTTGGTCAGATCTAATGCTCTTGTAGTATCTACTAAGCCTCTGAAATGAAATAAATGTAAATAAAAAGTTCTACTTACAAGATTAACCACGCAGGTTTTGTGTTTTTTAATAAAGCGTGGCGCAACAGATGGGCCTTTGAGATGTTATGAATTTTATCTCCAACGCTATCCTGCGAAATTTAAGTCACTCTGCCTACAGTTATTTTACACGCAGAAGAAAATTACAGTCACCAAACTATTCTCACCATTGTTTCCTAGATATTTGAAATATCCTAAAGAGATAACCTCGTAAGTCTTCACGAATACAAAGTATCATCACATTATATAAATTAAATGCTAAAGGAAAACCTAATTCTTTAAAGAGGTAGGGTTTACTAAGCTTTCTTTTACTAAGAAAGTAAAATGGAAGTTGAACAATAGAAAAATAAAACTCTTACGCGTATCTCGACGAAACACACCCCTGGAATAAGCAGAGCTGAAGAGAAAGAGAAGCGAGATAAAAGTTACCCACTTCATTGTGCCAAAGGCGTGTGGGCTTGATAGAGGAGAAAAGATAGGACAAATGGAAGGAAATTAGCACTAATATACTTCTTTAACCAATAAATGTAGATTATTAACTAGACTCATCTTTGAATTTCATTGGCTCCCCACTGGTTGCAAAATTCATAATGGCCTTGCCAAAAAAATTGTTTGACTTAATCCCTTGCACATATTTGCCATCTGGATCTGTTTTCTTCACAAGACCTTGTCAATTCATTAAAGTTATGTAAAACTTCTTATCAAATTTTACATAAGAGTTTAAACGATCTGTACCTATTATTCATTACCATGTTCTTTATCTGCAGTTTCCCATTTGAACATTTTAGTTTTCAATGTTTACAAAAATGTAACCAAATCAATGACTTTGCTCAGAAAGACACTTTGCTCTAAAAGAGCCATTAGCAGCTATTACTAATTCCAAGTGTGCTGTTACCTACAGGTGATGAGACCTGTATACCCACACCAACACACACATCATGGGGTTTCCAAGTCTCTCTCATTCTTCTGAAATCAGTCTGCCTGAAAAAGCTGCCACTGCCTCAGATGCAGACGGGGAAAAGCCGGAGCAACAGTCCCAGCTGCAGGAGGGGTTAGGAGTTCCATGTTTCCACCCCAGGCCCCGAGGTAGGACCCTGGGACCCCACATTGAGTATCTTCTGTGGGACTTTCAGTTAAAAAGAGATGAAGAGGAAAGTGGACCCAGTGGCAGTGATGGGGTCTTTGCCATCATGACACACACAGGACAGGCTGGTTCAGCTCCACAGGTTCCCAGACCCTGGACCTTCCCAGGCAGAGGATTCTTTACTCCTGTTTTATACTTTTCCCCTCCTTCTTTAGTGTTACTTTAAATTTCAAAATGAATTAAACATTATGGCTAAAAACCAGAGCAGAGCAAGGATAATTTTTTTTTTAATCTTCCTTTCCCACCCTCCCCACCAAAGGGTCTGACCTCTGCTTCTTAAGGACCATTCTAGCTTCACCCTCTGGCTGTGCAGACGAGCTACTGATCTCAACCAGCAGAAAAGATGACTCTCTCTGATACAATAATCAGTGTTAAGCTGGTTCTTTGACTTAATTAAATAACCAAGTCAGTCAAAACTTCCAGTCAAATTGCCCCACACAGAGCACAGAGACTAAGAAACATTCAAGGGAAGCTTTACTGTCCTATTCAGTCTTATCACGAAATTTATTTTCGAGGATTCTTATTTTATTTCATCTTCAGAAAGAGTATTAATAACATAACTAAGCATAGAAGAGGATAAAATAGATGCTAAGTGATAGATAGATAGATAGGTAGATAGATAGATACATTTCTAACAAGTCAAACAAGTCCTGAAAGGGGGACTAAACTGTTCTTTCAGGGCACAAATGAAGAAATGAAAGAATGTCTGTCTGCCTGTGGAATTATTTCCATTGAAAAGAACATTTTTTATAAAGTCAGGAAACTTATATTGGGGAAAAATGGAACTATTCTAACTTTCTAAATAGAGAAAATAATTTTTCTTGAATACATGATGCCAGCTTTTCTTTAAGCTACCTAGAAAGAGTGGGCACTGTTTATTTGAAGTCAGGGACCACCCCCAGCCTTCTCCAGACATGGATCTCTGGGGCAGGACTGTGCAAACACAAGGTTCTTGTCGAATGTAATTTTGCATTACCCATTCATGAGTTCAGGCCTTTGTCATTCACATGGACACTTGCGCATTTTTTTATTTAATAGATGAAAAGAACACTAATCTACTTTGTGCTGCAACATTATCTTGCCATACATCAATTAATGCACAAAACACCCCAAAATTCAAACTCCCAAGTGCCCATTGATACATGAGTAGATTAATAAAATGTGATACGGTAAAAAAAAAAAAAAAAAAAAAAATGGTGAACTAAGATCTTTCGTAACAACCTGGATGGAACCGGAGACCATTCTTCTAAGTAAAGTTTTGCAAGAAAGGAAAAACAAACACCACAGATACTCACTATTAAATTGGAACTAATCGATCAACACCAAGGTGCACGTTTGGTAGTAAAATTCAATGGAAAGCAGGCAGGTGGAGTGGGGCAGGGAGGGACGGGTAAGCACATACCTAATGGGTAGAAAGCTCTCTACCTGGGTGAGGGCACACCTGTAATTTTGACTCAAACTGTACACAAAAGCAATTGGGGTAAACAAAACATTTGTACCCCTACAATATTCTGAGAGTTTAAAAAATTAAGACATTTTTTTTAAAACCATATCTTCCCTGGCTTGGCACCTAGAGCTCAACTGACTAAGGCGCCAGCCACGTACACCTAAGGTGGCGGGTTCAAATCCCCAGCCCGGACCCGCCAAACAGCAATGACGGCTGCAACCAAAAAATAGCCGGGCGTTGTGGCGGGCGCCTGTGGTCCCAGCTACTTGGGAGACGGAGGCAGGAGACTCGCTTGAGCCCAGGAGTTGGAGGTTGCTGTGAGCTGTAATGCCACAGCACGCTACCCAGGAGGACAGCTTGAGGCTCTGTCTCAAAAACAAAAAAACAAAAAAAAAAAACCCATATCTTCCCCTCTAGACTTTCCTGTCTATCTCACACTATTCCATGTTCGTGCCGAGAATGGTGCTGGTTCGTTATGAGCTCCTACGTTTAAGGAATAAGCAAATGAGGAACAAGGAAAAACATTCAAATTCATTATGACTGAATAGAAACTTTGAACTGATTTCCCTATTTAACCAGGATCCCATAGCTTTAAATATAAAATTGACACCACCTGGAGGACTCTTTCCTGCCAGTACCAATAGGGTGTTTTGCATGTGTGTATCCTAATTCAAGATTAGTAGGTAGTTGATAAACGAACATATTTGTCTTAATACCGTCTACATGCTTAAAATGAATCTTAATTAGTAAGAAACATTAGAACATTTGCATTTTGTGAATTTCCAAATTAAGAATCTCTACATTTTTTTCTGAAAAACTCTGGCGTTAATTCTGCATGTACGTTCTACCATGAGTGAAACAAAACCACACAGTTGTTAGTTATTTCTAAATATCCAGTTCCCTTTTAAACTCTAAGTTGAGTCAGTTATCAAGAGACTCTGGCACAAAAGTAAATACAAATATTAAACTATGGGTTATAAACATGGCTTAGAGCCAGGGGACCACATTTCTAAGTAAATAGAAAAATAGCTAATGATACTACAGTACTTTTGTGGAAGAAGTTTAAAAATAAAGGGTCAGTTAAGAAAATTATTTTTTGAAAAGATTAATAGCATACTGATTATTTACAAAAGAAAAAAAAATATCTCAACTGAAAAGTAAATGTCCCTGAGAATTGAAGCTGAGCCTTCACGCCTTCAGATCTTCATCCTTTGTCTTGCACGTATTTGCACGGGATAGTAAAAGTACCATTCTGAAGATTAATTATCTCATTGGACTAGTCACTTATTTTCTGGCCATGCTAATTATAATCTTAAACCTATAGTCTTTTAATATTCCCTGAATTTCTGAAGTTTCTCACCGAGTTATTCAAACCAGGCTTGCCCAGCCTCACACGTCTCCTGCCGTCATCACCCCAATAGATTACTACTCCTAATTCTCCTTCTCTCAGAAATACAGTGAAACAGGGGCATGAAAATGTGTCTAAAAATTGCCTCAGAATTTTTTTTTTTCCATTTCAGTTATTTTTATTTGGGCAAGTGTATGTGTGTTCTGTAACTTATTTCACTTGCAAACATAAACAGTAAGGTCTTTTCTCTCCACACAGGCCGATCCCTGGGTCTGGTCACAACATGCCACCACAGGGGGGGCAAATGACAGTCTCATATCTTGTTCCACAGTCCTTCCGAGCAGGAGGCAAAGCTTCAGGAAAAGGACCACCAGGTGGGGTTTCCTCCTCCAGCTGCTTAACCTCTCGCTGCCAGCTTTCCCTCCGTGGCTTCTTCCACTGTTCTCTCTTGGCAAAGTAATCAGGATACATGGCCTTCTCAGAAGGATGCCAGTCATCTAAGCCCCACTTGGAACCCTGTAGCACTCGTATCGCTCATAGGAGGTACCCCAGGAGAGTCAGGAACGATATACGGCTGCGGATGCTGACGATACCGAAATTCTTCCTCTGCCTCCCTCAGCAGCTGGGTGGCCTTCCTCATCTCTGTTTCGTGCCTATGTTCTTCAAACCCGGCTCTCATCAAACAAGCAAAGTACCGGTATTTGTCCCTGTGGATGCACCACGACTCCAGGTGGCGCAGCGCCCGCTTGCAAAGCCCCGACACCTCCTGCTGATGGGTCAGGTAGGCCGGCCGCGGGGACCACCCGGACAGCCTCGGAATTTTAACAGAGACTTTCTAGAAACTGCTTAACATCATTCCAAAATACAAGAAATCTGGGTTCATTTGGAGAGAAAATTGGGGATAGGAAAATATTTTCTTAGCAGTCTTCTTACTTTAACATGAAGATATGCAGAAGCTAAATCCCCCCTTCTGAAGAGAATTTTTTATTCTCTAAAAAATACAAAAAGATAGAAAATGAAAAGACTGTTAAGCATCAGACTAACCAAGAGAAACATAACGGGCAATTTAATTTTCATTCACTTACAAATACACATCTCACAATTAAAAAAAGAAAATTGTCTAAAATACAGAGTGGCTGTAAAGTTTGTGTGCAACTTGAAATAGTGTCCAAGAACTTTATGGCTGCCCTGTATATAATTATATGGGCATTTCTAATAAAATTCAAATAAAAATTGCAATGTAAGTATCAACTGTCCCCTCATCTCCAAAATAAGCCCATTTCTCCAAAAATACCCACTTGAATTAGTGAAAAGTATAGAATTGGCTGAAGATTTCACAGGGACCCGGAGGAGACAGTTTACATCATAGTATACACAATAGTCCCCATCTTTGACTTGTCCCCTCTTACAAGTTCCTGCACCCTCACAGCTCCCATGGCAAAGGAGCCCTGTTTCCTACCTCTCCTCATGTTACACCAGGTCTCCGTAATTTATATCTAACTCCACTCCGATTTCCTAACTATTTACTCAAAATTTCTCAGTTCTTTCACATGCAGTTTCTAGTTACAGACTTGGACATGAAGATCCATATACATCTCCACGCCGTAGGGATCAAGTTAGATTAAATTAACTTTAAGGGTCCTTCTGACTTGAACGTTCCATGATTCCTTGTTACCAAGATGACAGTCATAGAGCAAGAAAAGGGTTTGACAGGTAGGAAAGAACACATCAAGGTTGACAGGCGGCGTCCAAGTTTGAGAGTACATTCATTCCTAAGGCACTTGTGCTACTCAAGAATTGCTCTCTAGCTAATTCAGCTTAATGTTTCCAAGAAATGAAAACTTCACTTAAACTTGTCTAAACTGTAGGGATAAAATGACAGTCTCATATCTTTTTATCGAGTTTTTTAAATGCAAGAAAAATATAGATAATGTCTGCAATCCACACTTGTCCACTCTTCCTAAATTAACAAACAGAATCCATGAACATATAGGTTGAAATTAATAAACAGTAGCTTGTATCTCATAAAGATACCTACAGGGGGAATTCAAACAAATGAGTGCACTGCTGAGTCCATTCATAGTCTATATTTTTTCAAATGCAATTCAAGAGATTTAATACACAAAAATAATTTAAAGTTATAAAAATGAAAGTTTTAAACTTCTTGTAACCAACAAAGGTTGTATAGCTAAAATATTCCTATGTTAAAATGTTAGTGGACCAAGTTTGGAATGTTTGCCTTCAAAGGCAAATTGTTTTTCTCTTCGATGTCTGCTAAACCTTTAGTATTTATGAGATGCTTGGTGACATTCCAGTACTAGTTCTGAGCTGATGCTTCCCTGGCCTGTTACCTAGAACCTTGAAGTTTAAGTCTTGGAATTCTTAAGAGTTTTTCAAGCAACTACACATGTGCTAACAGCAAGACATGGATTATTTGATCAAGAAAACACCTGTAACAATTAAGGATTATATCAAATAGGTAATTGGCATATGTGCATCTTTTTTAAACAAAAATTCTCTTGCAGCCTAATTATAATAAATTGTATAATATAAATCTTTCAAGATAATTTTAAAATATTGGGTATATAAGCATTGAATTGTTCAAAATTAGTTTTTCGTTATCTAGACATTAAAGAGAATAAAATTCTTTTGTTAGAATAATATACATGAGTTTGAAGGTTTGGTTTGCAAAAATAGTTTATTTAATGATAATGTGTTGCAATGAAACCATACATTCAAATAAATGAAGAATAATTTCCGTAGCATATTATACTGATAATTGCACTGTCCTTCAAAAATGTTTCTGATTCAGTTATAACATATCCATTACATAAAACACCACAGCTAAATTACTAGGTAAAATACATACGATAAATTTTTCAATTCAATTTTAATTTTTATATTTACATATTTATTTATTCATGCCTTAAAATTATACAAATTAGCTTCTTCACATTTCAAGTCTTGAAGGCAAATGACTGTATTGATGAGTCCAAACTTCTCTCTGCAGGTACATGGAAAACTGGCCCAAAATGCAGATCTGGAATGGTGCAGCCAAAGGCAAACATGGCCCTGGCAGCAGCACACATTCTATTTATTCTAGAACAACAGCCTTCTTGCTGACAGGGCATGATCCACGAAAGAACATTCCATGCTTAATTTAAGTAGTGCCACGTAGGTTTTCATTCCTGCTTACAATGTATTGAGCATCCACTATATACCAAGCATTTACTAGACTCTGAGGAAACAGAGAGGCAATAAAACACAGTCTCTGACTTCATGGAGTCCACAGTCTAACAGGGAGACAGACACATAGGAAGATAATTAAAATTACTCCACTGTAAGTTTATGTATGGGGAATTCCTGGGGTAGTAATGAAACAACAGAGGAGAAGCTCTAAATTCAAGGGCGATCTTGTGTATAAAATAAGGTGTGTGGGCTGTGACCACTTCATTTATAGGTCCACAGACTTCAAGCTTCAAATTTGCATTCTCTGGGTTTATTTTTGCTTACGAAGGAACTTTACCCGGAGAAAAGTATTGAATGGTCAGAAGAGTGAGAGGAGGAAGGCATCGATGAAGATGGGTAATTTCCAAATGTCTGATGAAAGACCAAAGCAAAGAATTAGGTCCCAACTTCATAGATGATGGAATTTCTGCAGAACCTCAAGAAAGAAAAGAAAAGCAGATTGGCATACAGAGAACGAAAAGCAGAATTAGCAACTATCTATGTTTCCAGGAAAAGCTAACTATGGAAAAATGGTCATTTTAATATCTCAAGCCCCAAAGAAAGATACTATCCTTGTAGAACCCACAAAACTGGTGTGGGGGAGTAGTCTACCTAAGGTGGTCGATAAAGTCAGTATACCACCTAAGTATTGAGGGATGAAACAGTGTTTGTTCCTTGATTCAAACAGTATTTATTTAATTCCATCTGCCTGTGAGCCTCAGAGGGCTTTCCCAGAACCTGCCACTCGCGCTGAGGATTTGTGAAAAAAGAACATAGACTTCCAAGCAGAGAAACAGCATGTGCAAATGGCCAGGGCAAGAAAGAGCTTGAAAGAAATGGAGAAAGGCTAGACAAAGGGCCAGAGGGAAGCACAGTGTGGGATGAAATGTGGGAACAGCAGGCAGCTTTGTGTGTGATCCAGCCAGTCTTCTGGTCTTCACCCTAAAAGCACTGAGAAGATAACATGAGGGTGGGGTTCCCCATGCACAAAGGATGGAGTCAAGTGGGGAAGAGAGAAGAAGTAGGCCAGGGTTGGGGGCTGGTTCTCCCCAGCACAAAATTCAAAGGAGTTGAAAGCAGCAGGGTTTGGCAGATTGAAAGTGAGGAAGCAGAGGTGTCAAAGGGATTTCTAGCTTTCTGTCTTGTCCAATTCAATGATGTCTAAGAAGCTTCGGGCAAAGACCAGAGCCATGTGAGAAGACAGACAGTCTGACTTGGAGACGTGGAATGTAAGGCATCTTTGAGACATTTCAGAAAAGATGTCAAACAGGTCTTAGAGACTTGTGGACCTAGAGGTCAGGGGTGAGGTCTAAACTTGGAATTCTTCACGAGCCTTTCAACCAAGGCAGGGTCAAGTCTCCTGGGGAGAGAGCAAAGAGAGAAAAGAAGAGGCCCAGGCTGGAGTGTCAAGAAAGATCAAAGAACAGGGGACCAGAAAAGAGGGGGAAACCAAGGCAGTGTTATGCCCAGGAACACACTGGAAAAGAGTGTTTAAACCACAACAGGTCAGGAACGTCAATTATTACTGAGCAAGATAATAGAGGAAATCAAAAAACTATCTCTTGCATGGAGGATACTAACATCCTCGATAGAGCTGTTTTTGTAAAATGATGAGAACAAAAATCAGACTGGAGTGGCTAGAGAAGTCACTGGGAGGTGAAGAATTAAAAACTCCAGTATAGATAACTTCTCTAAGGAATCTGGATTCAAAGGGCGAGTGCTGAAGAGTATTGGGGATCCATAGAAAGCTTTGCTTGTGAGTATTCAGAAGCCAGTGAGAAGGGTTCCCCTGAGAGGCAGATATTAAATATGCGAGAGAGTTGATGAATTTTTGAGACTGCTGAAGAAATAAGATCCAAGGCACATGTAAGGAGCAGCTTAATCAGTGAAACTGATGAAGGAGGAGATGGTGGGATCTGTTCATTTTGTATCAGGAAGACAGAGGTGCCCACCAGGTGACCTATATTTTCTCTGTAAAGTAGGAGTTGCTAAGAATGAAAGGCTTGGAGGTGGACATCTGTGGGAGATAGAGAAGGTTGAAGTGGTCATAAAGAATGTGAGAGTGTCCTGAACAGACTCGTTGCCTTAGGCTAAGTTGAAAAGTTTTTAAAAAAATCCATCGGTGGCATTCATCTCCCTCTCAATAATTCCTCCCTCCCATTCCACTGTCCTCTGCCTCCCTTAATCACCTGTCTCAGACTTCCAACCAGGACTCATCACATAGGCGCTTCATGTTCCCCATGAGTACACAGCCTCTGGGATCCATGCACCACCTCTTTATACAACCCACACCAAATCTTCCAATTCTTAATTTATTGGCAAATTCAGATAGAGTTAAAAATCACCATCTTATTAAACTAACACCACAAAACCTGACAGTCTCTCCTTATTTCCAACTAATTCTCTCAATCTCAACACTTTGTTTTCTCCCCAGACCACATCTAACCTCCCTGGACATGAAGGCATTTTAGAAAGGACTGCCCTGGTGTCCATGAATTCCAAAGGTATGGGACCTCAGGTGACAACATGGAGAGAGCAACATGAAGCAGTGGCTTCACGGTTCTTCAGATCTCACCACATAGGTCCTTTTCCCCTGGAACAAATGGTTAACTGACCCAAATAGCCATTTGGAACTGTGGTGTATGAATGTCGGAATCTCTACTTAGCTGTTCAGAAACGATCTCTTTTTTCTTTTGTGGATCAGTGAGGCTGTAGTATCAACATTTCCTTACAACTGAAATGCTGCCATTTTGGTTCTGTCCCCAGTATAAGTTTCTTGAAAGCACAAACCATGTCTCACACTCATGAAATCTAACACCAGACCTTGCACCTGCCTTAGAAGTGGGGGCCCTTCAAAACTTCCACTATCAGTTTAATTTTGCTGATCCAGAAGTGTCTGCACCCACGTGGTAGGCAGCCAAAACCTGATGCCTCTTGTCTTCCCACATTCTTCTCTTCTTGTCAGAATGCAATCCAGGAATTAGTGTCCTTAGAAGGATAAAATGGAGGGAAATAGGTTAACAAACCTGCCTTACTTCAATCCTGACCAACTGAAGAGGTAACAAACATTCTCACTACTAGCCATACTGAGGTCTATTTGTATAGCCCAGGGATATACTCCAGTGGCCCAGAGCCACATTCTTGGCCCAGGATGTTACTTGATGCTTAGAGTGTAATGTACGGCTGCCACTTCTTTGCCCACCTCACTCAAATCCAAGTACCAGCCCAGTATGAATTCTAATTTACATTTTCTTATATTTCATTTAAGTAAGGAAGCAAGGGGATGCTGAAGGAGTTCCAGTATGATGATCTTTCCATGACTCGCTCGCCCTAGGAAGCAATGCTATTTGCTGCAGAGAAACTTGCTGGTGGCCCTCTTACCACATGGGTGCAGTTGCTGCTTGATCAGCCGAGTCCAACTGACAGCCACAAGTCAATCCATCCAGTGGCTATTACTCGGTTTACTCTCACCGCATCACCAAATTGTGCACCACCCTGGTAAATGGCAGCTGTGAGATGTGGCAAGAACAGGGAGGGGGTTATTGGTGACACTCCTTTACTCAACTGGAAAAATCTGCTGTAGTTAGACATTAACACAGGTACTCTTCTTTTTAAATTAAAACATATGTTATTATAGGAAAAGGTAGTTAAATGATGAGATTTCATGTTATTTCTAATGCTCTTTGTCATCTATACCCTGGGATGTGTCTATCTGATGCATGCATGGATTGTAGGCTCTTCTTTTTGCAGCCATGATCATCAAGGAAAAATTTCTATACCCTGTGAATCCAACTCA
>NW_003852434.1:14459307-14478862 GCF_000181295.1 Otolemur garnettii
GACCCACTCCTGTGAATCCAGCTCACTTCCTATGCCACGTGACCCACTCCTGTGAATCCAGCTCACTTCCTATGCCACGTGACCCACTCCTATGAATCCAGCTCACTTCCTATGCCACGTGACCCACTCCTGTGAATCCAGCTCACTTCCTATGCCATGTGGTCCACTTCTGTGAATCCAACTCACTGTGAATTCCAACTCACTTTGGGACATGTGACTCCCAAAACCTATGTCAGCCTTGACCTTTCTTCTACAAGATCTTTATGACCAAAAATCTCTACAACATATCTACTAAAGTAAGATTCTAATTTCCAACTGTCTTTAGAACAATTTTTAAACAAGATCATGATCAGTATGATTTAGTAAAAAAAAAGTAATAGAATATATGAGAGTGAATTGTATAAAATAGGATTATTGCCATTTTGTAAAATTTTTTTACACATGTATCTATTAGGTCACCATGTGAAATTGTTTCTTACTATGGTCACTGTCAAAAAAACTTGGAGATCTGGCTCGGCATCTGTGGCTCAAGCGGCTAAGGCGCCAGTCACATACACCTGAGTTGGCGGGTTTGAATCCAGCCTGGGTCTGCCAAATAACAATGACGGCTGCAACCAAAAAATAGCTGAGCATTGTGGAAGGTATCTGTAATCTCAGCTACTTGGGAAGCAGAGGCAGGAGAATCACTTGAACCCAGGAGTTAGAGGTTGCTGTGATCTGTAATGCCATGACACTCTACCCAGGGTGACAACTTGAGGCTCTGTCTCAAAAAAAAAAAACTTGGAGATCCATCCCTCCCCATGAAATTCACTTGACATTAGTTCAGTGTATCAGTATATTCAAAATCAATTGGTCATCTTCTCACCACAATGCCCGTCTAATTTTTTTTTCAAATTTACACGAAGAGTTATGGTATTATAAGCCATTTTCATAGCTTTGGAGTAACTTTAATACTGCCTCATCTTATCTTCAATCTGTCTCCAAAACAGTCTTGAGCCAACCTTGTTTTCATTTAGACAGTTTTAACCTATTCTCACCTTTATCCTTATACACCAGGACACTGACACCACTCAGGTTCAGGCTCATCAAGTCATGCCTGAGTTATTATAACAAACTCTTATTTATGTCCATACAATTAGTCCGTATCCACTCTGATTAATCTTGAAAGTTTCCTCCCCTTAAAAATTGTTATGGATACCCAATTACCTTTTAAGTAAATGACAAGCTTTTTCATATACATATATATATGTGCAAACACTGTATATGTATATATGTAAAATCAATGATGCCATTCAAAAAAGTAGGACAATTATTCTCTGATAATTTCTCAAAACTATTATTATATTGGCAAAGTGACATTCATTGTTACTGGCAATGGAAACTTTAGGGCGGAGAGTTACAAGGCAGTAGCTGGCAGGAGAATGTGCCCTTTTTGTCTTGTGCTTTATTCTTTCTTCTTCCCAAATAAAGTCATCTTGCTTTGTCCCTTTCCCAGAACCTGCAGCAGCGAGGCAGGTGGGTAGGATGGGGGGCAGACCAAGCCCAAGAGGAAACGCACACCAGCCAGGACGTCGGCGTCAGGCACCGAAGCCTCCCTGACGATGAGAGTTTCAGACAGTCCCACCATAAATCCAAGGTGAAATCCACTCTTCCATGTTACTTTATCCTACTGTTTTAAAAACAGTTGCACATGACTTTATTTTATGATATTTTTATAAAGGCCTGTAGAAAGAAAAGTCTTTCTGAAAATAAAGTCCTTTAACCCACATCAGTCCTGCTCTT
Organism: Otolemur garnettii; assembly: GCF_000181295.1. NCBI lineage: Eukaryota > Metazoa > Chordata > Mammalia > Primates > Galagidae > Otolemur > Otolemur garnettii. The sequence goes on from NW_003852434.1 coordinate 14,461,090, forward strand.
CCTGGGAAGATCAGGTTTGAATTTATTTTCGTTTCTGTTATACTGATGGTTACCTTTCAAGCTAAGTAGGTTAGGCGAGACATCTGTGGAATTTATTTGAAAAAAGTTGGCTCCTCCGACACTAAACTGCTGGATTAAGCAGACACAGAGTGACCTGGAAGGCTGAGTGTGAGTGCCAGCCATGCGAGGGCCACAGCCAGGAAAAACAAGGTACTTGGGAATAAGCAGCTTCCAGGAATGATTCTTTAGATATTTTCAGGATAAAATATACAACTCCTTCCACAGAACTGCCCATGCACATTTTCTTTCCTTCCCATTTATTCTCTGAGTTCATTCAAATGAATACCAGGTATCTATCATAGTTCCCACATACGTTTAGCATCTGAGTGAGGTACCATACGACATACCGTCATGCACTGACTAGGAGCACAGACTGGGGAGCAGAATCCCCAGGTTTAATGGCAGATGTACTACTTACTAGCTGTGAGGAATTGGGCGAGCCCCTCAACACTCCGTGCCTTAACTTCCCGTCCTGTTTGTTAATTCATGGAATAGTTGTAAAAAATAGACTAGTTAATGCATGGCAAATAAAAACAGTGCCTGGCATGTGTTGACATAACTAGCATTGTCATTATTATCATGAGAGAAACTGGCTGGGACCAGCACTGGGTCTTACCTCGAAAGTGTTCAAGTGAAACCGCAGTTAAAGCAAACAGCGCACAGCCAGCCCGGACTGGGCACAAGAGACTCTACAGTTGTCCACACTGGAGGGGGAATCCTCTGTAGGTCCAGGTAGTTGGAGATGTAGCTTCATCCGGGTCTTAGACAATGAGTACAAATTGGAGGTTTTGCTATCCTCATTACAAACCAATCCAGTAATTTTTTTATTTATTTTTTAAATTTCAGATTGATATGAGCATTCAAACAATTGGGTTAACTGTTTGTATTTGGGAGGTAAAGTCCCCGTTGTAGTTGAGCCCTTCATCCAGGAGGTGCCATGTAGCCTTACATCGTGCCCATTAGGTGAGAGCACACCAATCCCCTTCCCTCCTCCCTTCTCCTCCCTTTCTTTTTCCCTTTCTCTCCCACTTGAATTTAATTGTGTTCTTCTCTTGTGTGGGTGTGTAGAAACTACCCCTCTTTCTGCTTACAAGGAATGAAAAGCCAAGTAGAAATGTGACTGGGGTCTCTTTGCCTCCTCCCAGTGGCAGTGGGGTCTGCTCCCTGTCTATGGTAAATGTATCTTGCTTTGTAAACCTGTATCTTACTCAGTAAAACTACCCTTCTCTTCCTCAAACCAATCCAGCATTAAGAGGTTAGAGCAGAATCTTAGGACTAGAAACGTCCTTTGAAATCAATGATTCCATGCCCTTGGTTTTACAGATGAGAACATATGGGCCAGTTAACCAAACCATCAACTAATTTTTCTGGTGACCTACTACGTGCCTCTGTTCCAGGTGCTGGGGATTCAACACTGAATACTCCTCACCCAAAGGAGCTTGCATTCTGGTAGGGAAGGCAGCAAACAAACAAGTAAATAAACAAACTCAGCTGACATGCTGATAAGCTAAGGATAATAACAGCAGGTGCAGTGGATGAGAGTGCGATGGTGAAGGGCTGTCCTAGGAAGTGACGCCCTGTCTGTCGGGGTCTGGGTGAAGAAAAGCAGAGCCAGGAGGGGACTGAGGGAGGAGGGAGGAACGAGGCCTTTCTGAGTAAAGGCACAGTAACTGAAAAGGTTCTAAGAGTGGATGCAAAGGAGGCCAGGTTGTGATGGCAGAGTGAACGAACAGGGGAGAGTAGAGGGGGAGGAGGCAGAGGAGAAAGGCTGTCTAGCCCTCAGTAAGGAAGCTGAACTTTCTTCTAGCTATTGTGTAGTCATAGTCAATTCTTAAAAAGCAGCACGGCAAGACCTGCTTTGCACTTCAAAAGATCCCTGTCTGAATGCCACAGGCCACAGTGGGCAAGAGCAGAGGGAGGGCACTGGCAGTGTGGCAGCAGCCCCAGCCAAAGCCAGTGAAGCCTAGACCAGGATTATGGCAAAGGAAGCACCAGCAGTCGTCAGATTCTAAAATCCATTCTGGGAGTAGAGCTGTCAGCAGTCACTACAAGTCAGGTGGGCAGTGGGAGGGCAAAAAAGGGACTCAGTATGGACTCCTGGGTTTTGACCTAAACAACTCAGAGAATACTGAGGCCGTTTATGGAGGTGAGAAAAGCTGATAGAAGGGAAAGGGGAAGGAGGAAGGGAAGGGGGAAAGATATATACCACGTTTAAGGAACATAATTACCAGTTCTGTTTGGCCCTGCTAAGTTTGAAATATCTTTTGGACATCTGGTAAAAATGTGGTGTTGCACAATACATGAATCTAGAACTCAAGGGGAAAGTCCTGGCTAGCATGAAAATTTAGAAAAATAGTACACAGATAGTGTTTAAAGCCAGAAGTTTAAGTGAGATGAATTATTCCCCTGGAGAGGGAGTGCAGATAGGGAAGAGGAGCTGAGAGGGCGGAACCGTCCCTGAGAACTACAACACTTACAGGTCTGAGGGTGGAGGAGGAACCTGAGAAAAACCCAGGAAAACTAGGAGGTGGGAAGAAAGAGGAGAGCCAGGAGAACCACCTGCGCTGTTCAGGTCCAGAAAACAAGACCCGGGCACGTATAAAATGCCATGCTTCTGGTTAGTAGCAGAGTTCGGAGTACTGCTATTACCTTATTAAGTAACTTAGAAGCACCTTGAAGACAGCAGAAGACTAAAATTCCTGGCTGCTTTATTTCTGTGTCATCAACCCTTAATAGAATTAAATACGTGTTGAAACATGGAAAGAACTCGCTGAGTTATCACGGACTGACTACACATGCAACACAACTTGGAAAACTGAGTTTACCTTGATGGGAAAGACAACAAACCTCCATTTCTACTTATTTGTAACCCTGCTGAGTTGCAAATGGTTATTCCATTCTAATATCACATGGCCATCCTCATACGTAATTATTGGATGTCATGTCAGACTCTGATTTAGTGACCATGTCCATACACCTCAACCCTAAGATTTAAATAATCTTGTGCAAAGAATAAGATAGATTTATAGCTATGTTTGATTTGGACAAGAGTTAATTTGAAATCTTCCTGGAGAGTTTTCATTGTATTAAAAATAGTTTTAAGCCTTTGTGACCTACACAAAAATGTGAATATGCAAGGATTTTACAAATCAAAAGCAAAGACATGCCCCCCAAAATCTATAATACAAGACAGGAGTTTCTGAGTGTTGAATAAAGTAACAAGCAAGATGTATTTCTATTGGTTCATGTTACTTTTCAAATTTAATGTGTAAAAATATCCAATACTTTCCACTTTAGAATCACTTCCAACTATAGTTAATTCCTTTTGCATAAAAAGTTCCCTGTAGAAGTCCTTCAATATATTAAAAAATAAACTTATTTAAAGATTTTAAAACTATAACATCAGCCCATCTACCACGTTGAAGGCCAGTGACCTGATGTTGACATTTTAATCCTTTACCACAGATAATTTGCAAAACCTAGGCAGACAGCAAATACTCCACAACCCTAATCAACAGAGAGTGAACTATGTCCAGTGAACAGTATACTCTGGGCAAATGAATTACAGAAGTCCACACAAAAACGACCTTCAAGGACCAGACTCACTCTGGGAAGAGGAGAAATGCTGAGTGTGGGATTTGTGTGTCAACTGGGAGACCTGTGGGCAGAGAATCCACAAATGACCCTCATTACTCTATAATGGGGGTGAGGGTTCATAGCTCCCTAAAGCAGCAAAGATAAACATAATAAAAATGATCGTTTACTAACCGGGAGAAAAACTTAAAAACAGTTTATTGTTTTAGTCTCACATATTCTCCTAAGCCCATTTTTAACACATCAGTGGTAAGATATTTCTAAGGGACAACATGGTAAAGTAAAACTAGGGATTATTATGTCAATTTTCTACAACAACTGGGATAAATCACTTATCTCTTCCATCGCAAAAAAACAAAAAAGCCCTAAAAAATTGCATTGAGTGCCACATTACATACAAGTTTAAAACATGATTCCAGAGACATTGGACTTAACTTAGAGAAGTTCTTTTGCTCTCTGGATCCACTGTTAAAGACCCGTGAGGTACAAGAAGAACACGCGACCCTAGTAGCACTTCCACACTCAGACAGAGAAGCACCCCGAAACACAGACTGCCTGGTGTGACCCTCCTGGCATGTGACCTTCCTGCTGCCATCTCCTAGTGTTTGCCATAGGACACATTAACTTCTCTGTGCCTCACCTATAAATGGGGCGGGTGAATTCGTTTTGAAAATTCAGTGGTTTAATACACGTGAAGTGTCTAGAAAGTACTAGGCTCATAGCAAGTACCTAAGAAACATTCGTTATCATAATATTACTGTTGTTGTTTGTGTAGTTAACATACAAGTACATGTGTATGTGAAAATTACAATGTCTTAAAAAAAAGGCAAACAAATGAAAATGAAGAATCTGAGAAGTTTAGCAAACAGGGTAGATAGACAGGCAAGCAGATAGATGATGGAGATGCTTAGTAAACACACCTGCTCGCACCCATCTTGCTTTTAATTACCAGTATGTGTGCAATTAACTCTAGAAAATCTCTGCAAGGCCAGTATATACATTCTTCGTAAAGACCTTGATATTGTCCCTGTTTCGAAAGTCTTGGAGCCAAAATTAATCTGGAATGCCTAAAGAATAAAAAAAACAAAAACACTAGAAAACTTTATTGTATTTATTTTGTGCAAAAGTGTTAATTGTCTCACATAGCTGCAGGCACCTAGCGTGATGCTTCATGTCAATATCAAACAGGAGGTGGGGTCAGCTCTTAACTCCACCACTACCTTGGGAGTAAATTACTCCTCACAGCCTCAGTTTCACAGCTACAAATGCAGAAGATAATTGTTATTCCACATTATTTGTAAGTTTTTCTTACAAATGTTTGGCATTATTTAAATTTTTTTCGAAATGAATTTGGGTTCAATGTTCAATAATCCTAGTTCACCATTCAAAAACTGATGTCAATGCAGGAATCATTTCTCTAAAGACTGCTACCTTCTAATCTTAATGGGACATAAAAAATGCTTTTAAAGGGTACAAAAATATAGTTAGAAATAAGTTCTAGTATTCAACAGAACAGTGGAGAAATTAAAGTTAAGAATAATTTATTGTATATTTCAAAATAGCTGGAAGAGAAGAATTGTAATGCTCCTCGTGTGATAACAGATAAAGGTGTGAGGTGATGGAGATCCCTGTTACTCTGATGTGATCATTATATATTATATAGAAGATCAAAATATCACATTTACCCCAAAACATACAGAACTAAGATATATCAATATAAATGCAAAAAAAAAAAAAAAAAGCAACTCTGCCTCAGGACCCCTTATTTTATCTGAGGATTCCCCAAACCTTTGGGATTGACACTGTCATCACTGCCATCAGGATAATTACAAAAACTCCCAAACTGAAGTCAACTTGTCCCCACAAAATAAAACAAACACCAGGATCTATGTAGTGAAGTAACATTTCTGGATCTAATACATTCTCTTCCTTTCTTTAGACAATGTTGATTTTTATCATCAACCAGTTAGGGTTAGGGTGTGCTAAATGCTTTGGAGGGATGTAAAAGATAAAAGGTCCTTTTTGCCGGGCATGGTGGCCCACACCTATAATCCAAACACTTTCAAAGATCAAGGAAGGAGATTATATATGGCCAGGAGTTTGAGACCAGCCTCAGCAACACAGCAAGGTCCTGTCTCTACAAAAAGTGTACAAAAAAATTAGATGAGCATGGTGACAGTCACCAGGAGGCTCAGGTGGGAGGACTGCTTGAGTTCAGGAGTTTAAGGTTGTAATGAGCTGTGATTACACCCCTGCACTCTAGCCCACACAACAGAGTGAGAACCTCTCTCCCCTTTGTCACACACACACACAAAAGGACCAGAAGGGCAATGACTCACATCTCAGATAGCTGTGTGGACAAACAACCAAGGGGCTGATGAGTCCTCACCCTGTGTCTTGGCATGTCACAGCCAATCCAAGGAAAGCAAGGAGATTCCAGATTGATGAAAATGAAAATGTCTTCACTTCAGCAGGTTCAAAAATAACTTGATTTGACTTATAAAAAATTAAGGAACATTTCCAAAAACATGATAAAAAATGTTTCAAAACTACTTTTCAATATTTTTCAGGAGGAAAACAAACTTTGTTTGCAGATGACATGATAATTATCTGTATAAAATCTGAAAGAATCAGAAAAGAAAGAACTAGTAAACAATGATAGCAAGATTACAGAACACAAAAATCAATCGTTTTCCTATACATCAACAATGAAAAAGTGAAATTTGAAATTAAAAACACAACACTGCTTACATTAGCACCAAAAAATTAAATACTTAGATATAAATCTAACAAAATATAAGATTTATATGAGGAAAACTACAAAATCCTGATTAGAGAAATAAGCAAACTAAATAGAGACAGTCCATGTTCATGGATAGAAAGACACAATATTGTGAAGATGTCAGTTCTTCCCAACTTGATCTATAGAATCTATGCAAGTGCAGCCAAAACCCAGCAAGTTATTTTGTAGATATTGAAACTATCCAACTTTAATATTTATACTATCATCGATACTAGCAATCAAGATGATGAGATACTGGCAAAATAATAAGCAAATAAATCATGGAACCAAATAGAAAGGCCACAAACAACTGGTGTTAGAACAATTGGACATTCATAAGCAAAAAAATGTGGCTCTAGTCACAGACCTTGTACCTTTCACCAAAAATAACCCACAATGGATTACAGACCTAAATGCAAGCTATACACCTCTTAGGAAATAACATAGGAGAACATCTAAATGTCTCTGGCTTTAGCGGTAACTTCCTACATAAGATCCGAAAGGCATGCTACATGAAAGCAAGTCTCCTTGGACTTCATGAAAATTAAGATTTTTCTGTTTTGCAAAAGACATTGTTAAGTGTCAAAACGAAAAAAATGGTAAATCTGGGAGAAAATATTTCTAAAAGGCACGTGATGAGGAACTGTTACCCAAAGTATACAACAAACTCTTAAAACTCAACAATAAGAAAGCAAGAAACCCTTCCTTATTCTAGTCTTCCTTTAAAATACTTAAAATAGCCTATGGAAGAGTATGAGGATTTACCAATGCCTGCCCAAATATCCAAGAAATACACGTATTAACTATAGATGTCAAATAAAATATTTTCAGAGCAACATCTGCTGTCTGCCGGGGTGGGGGGACATATCTTATTTTTATAGCAAGAGAAAGGGTGATAAAAACCAGGAGATAACAACAGCAATCCCAGTGCTTCCCCTGCGCTCTCTCCAGGTATCTTTATAGTGTCATGTCTTAAGTTTAAATCTTTTATCCAGTGAGAATCAATTTTTGTTAATGGTAAAACCACTTTGAGATATCACCTAACTCCAGTAAGAGTAGCCTAGATAATAAAATCCCAAAACTACAGATGTTGGTATGGATGTGGAGAAAAGGGAACACTTCTGTACTGCTGGTGGGAATGCAAACTAATATGCTCCTTTTGGAAAGAAGTTTGGAGAACATTTAGGGAACTAAAAGTAGACCTGCCATTCGATCCTGCAATTCTTCTACTAGGTGTATATCCAGAAGACCAAAAATCACTTTACAACAAAGATATTTGCACTAGAATGTTTATTGCAGCCCAATTCATAATTGCCAAGTCATGGAAGCAGCCCAAGGGCTCATTGACCCATGAATGGATTGACAAATTGTGGTATATGTACACCATGGAATATTATGCAGTCATAAAAACATATGGAGACTTTACCTCTTTTATGTTTGCATGGATGGAGTTGGAACATATTCTTCTTAGAAAAGTATCTCAAAAATGGAAGAAAAAGTATCCAATGTACTCAGTACTATTATGAAACCAATGTATAATCACCCACATTTTCATATGAAAGATAAAAGACAACTATAGTCCAGGATGAAGGAGGGAAGAAGAGGGGGAGGGAAGGGGAGTGGGTGGATGGAGGGAGGGTCATTGGTGGGACCTACTATGGTGTCTAATGAAAGGGTACATGTCAAATCTATTACAAGTAGAGTATAAATGTCGTAACACAATAATTAAGAAAGTGAGGTGAAGGCTCTGTTAACCAGTTTGAGGTAAGCATTCCAAATTGTATATAAAGTCAGCACATTGTACCATATAAATGCATTAATGAAAACATTTATGATTGAATTAAAAAATAAAAAAATTAAAGGTGTCAAAATAAAAAAATAATAAAGTAAAATTTTAAAATAGCCTTGCTGGTTTGGTTACGCATTATGCAAATCTGTCTTTTAAAAATCTTAAAGGAAAACTGAAAGCATGTTACACTAACACTGGGAAAGGGGGATGTGAATGGGCATTAAGAGGTCCTCAGTCAATAAATGTTCTTGCAGACTTAACACCAACTGAACGAGTTTTGATCAGCTTCATCCTCAACCAATTATCTTTGATGTTTTCATTGAAAGATCAGCCTTTATTAATCAATGCACAAGAGACCTCTTCAACTAAAGTGAACTATTTGGTTTAAAATAAAGTCTAGTTCTGTTTCAGCAACTAAGAAACTAAACAACAAAAAGCTTAAACTTGAGTTCAGCAGTCAAGGCAAAAACCCAATCCCTTTGTCTGCATGGAGACTACCAAAGGCCCTTGTTATTGCATTAGGCAACCTGATTTATTCATTATCCAACACTGTGTTAAATAAATTGAATAAAATTAAACACTAAAAAGAATAATTTGAAATGAGGACACCTGGGAAAAGCAAACATAAAATACAGTCAACCAGCTCCAAGAACCAAGTAACCTATGGTGGGATGATGTGATTATCTGAACCTCAAGGTAAATATTAATGATTAAAATGTGACGGTGGGGCTCAGATTAGTAAACCTGTACTTCTGCTGAAAGAGAGTCAAGGTTATCACTGCTTCTCTAAACAAATTCTAAAGCCCACGCATAGTAACCTTTGAAATTTTAACAGCATCACCAGACTTGCACTGATTGCTTCAGCTTACACGCCACTGGTCATAGAACTTTGAACTGGCCATTTTTGTTTGGTAAACTTGTAGTTATTGTATTTCTTTAAGTTAAACAAACCCTTGGACGTACACACATGCTTAAAGAGTGTTGCTCCCTACAATGTCAAATTTCATCGGTAAAGAATTGAATGGAACAAGACAGACCAAACCTCATAGTCCCCAGGCTAAAAACACTCAAGTTTCCTATCTTTTCTCTTACCTACATTTTCTATAAAAAGCCACCACTGCCTTTCTGTTTTACTCTCCAAGAGAATAAACCTGTATAATGTTGTCTTACACATCTTTTAAATTAATATTAAAATATCTTATGATATCACACATATCATAAAATACCATTTTCTCTGCTTTGCAATGTCCTTTATTGAAATGCAGGGTGTTTCTGGTAGTGTAATTCTGTTTTTCTATTGAATTTCATTAAAATATCACAGGTATATTTTTATGGGAAAAATGTAACCCTTGACAACCTAAAGCTAAAAAATTCTATAGCAAAGAAACTTTAGGTCATTTAATTAAATAAAATTAATTTCCCATAAACACTACCAATGTTCAGAATATTAGTATTATTGAACTAGGATCACTACTGTTTAAGTTGGAATAAAAGTAGAGAAAATAAACAGCATGTTAAACTCCACTAGAACTCTGTTATTTCCCCTTATTGACGGTTTAATCACTTCATTTTCACTTTTTGTCTTATTTGTACTCTTGCTTCAGACTGGGCTAAGAGTGAGTAAATGTCAGAATGAATGTAACTATTAACAACAGCCACATTCCAAGCTCTAAAATAACACTGTTGCCAGCCATAGTGATAATCCAAGGGTAACAAAATACTTAAGACAGGAAGTCCTGAGGCTCAACCCCACCGACCTCAAACCACATGGATCAACACACAAAGCCTGGTTCTTAAGAAACATTTTCAGCTCATTTTATAGTGAGATCCTACCCGCATGAAAAGTCTGTCATATCTATAAATCTGGCCCACGCAATTACCTTTTCTTTTTCCATTCACTTCATATGATTACTATTCCCATCACTGTAAAACTGCATTTTAAGTCCCTGCATTCAATCCCAGTGGGAAAGTATTCACTATGAGTTTCATCCTTTCATCCTTATGGAAGGACACAGTCGATGGCATTGATTAACCTTTTATGTTGACCTCACAACATTTCATTATTCCAGTTGCCCATCTTCTTCTCAAATCAATTTGTCACTCTGTCTTTTGCTGACAACTATTCTTTTTGTCTTCTAAGCCAGTGCTTCTTCACCTCCTGGTGAGTGGGTCAAGGAGTCACTGGGTTGGCTGAATTAGTGTTGATCTGGCTGGCACAGCAGTACCCAGAAAACAGGAATGCATCCCCAAGTTTAGGTCTATTGAGGTTGGTGTCAGTTTGCCTTTGGTGATTATTACCAGTTAAAAGACCACATTAATAGGCTAAATAAAATAAACCATACCCGTTAAAAAAAAAAAAAAGAAGAAGAAGAAGCCATACACTACTTTCTTCTTTCAGTCTATTTGCCTTGTTCTCTTTCTCATGTCTGTTTATTGTGGCAATGTGTTCACGGGTGTCATAATTCAAACCACCAGCCATTCTGCACATTAACCCTGTAAATATCTTTCTAAAATACCATGTGTCCACTCAAACATTTAGGGTGCCTCTCTTTTGCCTATAAAATAGAACCCACACTCTAACGATGTGCTGAACATTTTCTCAATACAGAAAGAGAAGCAGCCTGGGGCTGAGAGCCTTCTCACCCACCTGGATAACAGGCTCTTCAAAAACCATCGAAACCAACAAATTGGTGGGATACAAGGTGCTGAAAGGAGAAGATTGAGCATAACTGCGGCTTAATAAGTGCGTATCTATGAAGGGAAGAGCCAGGTCTCAGGGCAGGAGGCAGATGAAAGACATAAGAAATAGGCTCGTGATAAAAAATGGTCGGGGTCCACATGTGCTAAAAGAAAGGGGGAGTGGGTAGGAGGAGGTGGTGAACCTAGAGCCGGTGGAGTGAGATTAGACAGAAGCAGCGGCCCCCACGAGGCTGGTGACCCACCAGAGCAGCCCTGACCCACCGGGCTCCCTCCCAGAGAGAGGAGACGAAAACCCAGGCACGAGGAAATGTAATTGTTTCTGAAGCAACTGTTAGGGAATAAAACCAATTAACTGAGGGCAGGAAGGCAGAGGCAGATAAATAGACATCAGTCTGAAAATATATACGCACTTCACAAGAATGATTTTTAAGATGTTCCTTTTTGGCTTCCTTGAATATGATCTTGCTGTTCAGTGCCTTGGGGCAGATTAAAATTGTTATAACAGGAATGCGGAGAGAAAGAAATGTTAATAATTATCAATCACAGAATTTTCAAGTGACAATGACCCTGAGAGATTTTTGTGAAGAAAGGTTTTACTCTTCAAGGTTATTAATCTACATTTCTAAAGCAAAACCTGAATGCTGCTGACCTACAGTGTCTTTTTTTTTTCCTTTTACAGATCTTAGATAGAAAAAACTCTGAATGCAAATAAGACCCATTTCACTCTACCTAGAATAAAATGGAGAGCCTTTCCAGGGGGGAAAATAGGAGAAGCAGAAGAAATATACAAAAGGGATGAAAATGGGATGAAGGTATCACTAATGTGTGGTCTATATCATTCTGAGATCTGCTATCCCCAAAAGGAGAAGATGGAGAATCAGAGAGGTTGAGGAGAAAGTAACAAGTTTTGGGCTGCTTCCCATTTGGGACTCGAAGGAAGACTCCCTCAAAAAGCACTCACCACTAGGACCCATATGGGGAGGCCCTCACAGAGTAGGAAGAAAACAGGACTACATGGTGACATGAGAGTCCTTACATTATCTAGAGCAGGTGTCCTCAAACTACGGCCCGCGGGCCGCATGCAGCCCGCCTAGGACATTTATCCGGCCCTCCAGGTGTTTTTGCTGCAGCTGCCTGTCCTGCTTAGCAGCAGTCTGAGGGACAGTGAACTGGCCCCCTGTTTAAAAAGTTTGAGGACCCCTGATCCAGAGCATTGTGTCTTAAAATTTTATCATCCCTTCTTACATGAATGAATGAGGGTACATGCAGGAAGCTCACCCGGCAGCTCTGGGTCTCAGGTTACAGCAGGACGACCCTCTTTGATACTTTGATCCACTGTGATGCATAGGTATAGCCAAAAGTGGTTCTCACGGAGCTTCATCTTAGATACAGAAGGTTGAGTTTTGGCATTTTCAACCACATAGGGCTTGAGATATACACACAAGACAGTACAAATTCAAGAATACTGGGGAAAAGGACTAAAAAGCACTGGAGACCAATTGGAATCTTATCTACTTGGTAGATTTGAAAAGCTGAGTCCTAATTAGTTGTTTAGGTTTGCTGCAAATCAGAAAAGAAATGAAGTCCTCAACAGGGATCATCATTTTAATCATCGTACTGTTCTCCAGGGACTGCTTGGTGACAAGAACGTGGTGTTCCAGGCTGGTCTCGGGCAGAACAGCCCAAACCATGAAGAGGTGACAGTCCCTTTGGCAGTAATTTAATCAGTAAGCCCAATGTCACATGGGGAAATCATCTAGAACTTTCACAGCATGTCTCAGCCCAGAGAACTCACCCACACCTGTTTGTCTAGCCTGTGCTCTCCTACAAAACTTTACCAACCGTACCAAGAGCTGTTGACTCTGGCCTTGAACTACTAATCCCAGGGAGTAGAGATCACACATCACCAAGTTAAAGAACTCACCACCACCCCCGTAAAAACACCTGGGACAGGCATCCCTTCCTGCAGTTTGTTCCCCCTCTTGTTTACAAAATTTTCACATCACTTTCAACAAAGTAGTCCTTTTTTTTGAAATTTCAAATAGACCTCCAGCATTTACTTGCAGACAAACTACACAAGTTACTAATTTTCTTTTTTTCTTACATGAGTCTCCTTTTCTCACTTGCAAATATTCCCCTTGCTGACCCTTTATTTAATTAGAAGCTTGATATTCAATAGGGTTTTAAAATATCTAGTCACTCAGGAGGGGAGTTTAAGTGAGAAATAACCAGTATCATTTACATTCTGAAGCACCAGGGTGAACGCGATCTGAAGTAACACAGCTGTGATCCCACTACCCTTCTACAGGAGCAGAGCTCCATCTTTCATAAGCTTAAAATCATCAGAGGGGTAACGGGACATCTCTCAGTAAATTGTATTTTTCCCACAACATTCCACACTAAGAATGATCTACTTCTGATTTTTAAATGATCTTCTGATCATCTACATGTCATCAATAATGTATCAATTCAATAAAATACTCTTTAAAAATGCATGTGAAAAGGTCTCTAAGGTAGATTGTTTAGGCAAAAAGCAAAGTACAGAAAAGAATATATAATATGCCACCGCTTAGGTAAAAAAAAAAAGTGGGGGTAGAGAGCAGGGTCCGCTAAGACCTGTGGAAACCAGCCGCTATTGACTGAAGAAATATAGAGTTAGAAATGCTGGTAACAAAAGAGACAGGAGACGTAAAGTAGAATTAAAAGTGGGAGCTCAGGGACCCATTGCCCCTTTGTGGGCTCCTGGCAATGGCCCAGAGTGTTTGCTCCACTCTGATTTTGTTGAAGTCTATTTGCCCAGAGGGTAAGATGAGGGAGGGAACAAAGACGCCCACAGTTTCTGAGTGAGCATATCAGCTCCTATTGTTATTATTATTAATCTTAGGGTAGCCTTCAGAAATCTGAAATCTGAGCCTTATATTGGGAGAGCCTCCTGCTTGAGATGATACACACAGATTTCTAGGGAGGTGTTAAACTCTGCTAGTTCCCTGTGGAGTAAAACCCCACCAGTGTTAATCTCCTCTGAGGGATTGGTGGGAGGGAGGCATTTTCCTGCCATCACCACCACAGAGGATCTTCCTCTGCTATAAGGGATATAAGCTCTTCTGCCCATATGTCAGGGCTCGAGCTACTCCCTTGGTCTCTGCTCCAGGAAAACACAAATCTCCACAACGGGTATCTGCTCTGCCTGTTTAATGGGCAGAAAACACTCTAGAAGATGTATCTTTTGCTAGGAGTTGCCATAACCTCTTCTATGGCCATTATTTCCCTCAGAGTGCTCACAGACCCAGCAGGGTGTTTGTAAGACGTATCCCAACAGGCTAGAATTTCAGAAAAGGCAAAAAGCTTGCTGGCAACAGCTGGCTTAAATGTAAACTAGCTGACTTTTCTTTGTTCCAACTCACTAGCTTACTTTTTTAGTTTCCCCTTTTTCTGAGGGTCTTTGCCAAGAGCAAGGTCTTCGGTCAAGGAAAATGTTAACATGGGCTGACGCATGGAAAGGGAGTTAGTGACTATGAAATGTACATTTTTCATCGAATACTCACTCATGCCCTTGTAAAATAAAAATCTTGTTAATGTATCCATCAAAAATAACTGAAATTTAAACTGCACAAATGTTTAAGACACAAAGTAGTCATTTATGAATCTAAGACCTGGCCAGTTTTATTCTACCATCATATCACTCCTAGGAAAGTGTGTCTAATTCTAGGAAAGGTGATGTCTGGAATTGCATATTTTAGATGCCTTCTGGTAGTGTTGACAGGAAAGAAAATTTCTGGTCTCCTACCTATTAAAAAAAAAAAAATAGCTGCTGCTGAGTGTGGTTCACACATCAACCAACACAGAGTTGTGGTGGTACAATGACGACTGGAACAAGAAACTTCAGAAGCATCATTCAAAAGTTACACCTGTCCAAACTTTTTAAATACAACATTAAATCTCAATCACTGTATAGTTTTCATTCTATAGGCGCTAAAACATGATAGAAATGATGTTAAAGAAAATGAGGAAAAAAACAAACAGAAAACTTAGTATTTGCAGAAGCAACCATGTTTGTTCTCACTGGAAACTAATGATGAGCTCTGCTGGTGCACATTTGACTGACCTGCACCCCTGAGGCCATGTGGTTCTCTTGTGCTGAACTCACACTTCTTGATCCCGGCAGCACCGCTCACCTAGAACAGCACTCTTCAAGTTATGTTCTGCGAAACCCTAAGGTGCTTCAAATATCTGCAGAGATTTGATTTGATTTACTTATTTAAAAGTATATATCATTTGAACTCTATATATGCATACCCATATACACACACACATATACCTCTGTGAGTTATATCAATTATGTATTATGTAGATAAGGAATGTGTATACACACACACACACACATACATTTTACGTAATATATTGTATCCAAATTGGAGACTTTGGAGATAATGAAAACAATAGCTTCTGTAGGTGAGGAAGTTCATTTTTATACAAATCTGGAGAAAATCTTTATGCATATATTCGAACTTCTTGAAAATGTCAATGCTTACAAAGATTGAATCTTTAAAATCGTGTTTTTCTAAAATTCTCAACTGAGCACATTATGTGAAATTCTACTACAAAGTTTGTTGTACTCTTCAGAATTTAAAACTGAAATCATACTATGTCAGTACCCAGCTCAACTATCCAGTGGCTTCCCATGACACTGAGACCAAAATCTCAAATCCCTATCATAGTCCACAAGGATCAGCCCAGCTTGACCTCCGAAGGCATCTCCTGCCATCCTGCCCTGGCTCCTCTCCCTGTTTCCACCACAGCCCTCAGACTGCTACCTCCTCTGCCTTCAGTATTCATGGAGCTTGCTCCATCACAACCTTCAGGCTTCTATTCAAAAGCCTCCTGATATTATGCCTTCTTGGACCACTATCTTAGCTTGGTCCAAAGCCAACTCTGAGAACAGAATTGGGTGCAGAGAATTGACTGGGAAGCAGTCCTTGACAGCAGAGTAAGAAATAGGAAAATGGAGCATGGAAGAAGAGAAAAGCAGTGAAGGGTGTGCTGGCAGGTAGGGCACGCCCATGGGCACCACTGTGTGCAGCACACTTAAGAATTGCCACCAATTCTGTCTCTCATTGGTGGAAGATTATGTCTGCCCCATATGCTGTCATGCCAGGTACTGATGCACACAGTAGATAACAGACTCCCAGTGAATTTTTATTAAATGAATAAATGGAAGGCATAGAATTTTCTAGAGACACTAGGTAGAATAAGAAAGACATCTGGAAAAATATTAGGCTCGGCGCCTATAGCTCAACCAGCTAAGGCGCCAGCCACGTACACCTAAGGTGGTGGGTTCGAATCCCCAGCCCGGACCCGCCAAACAATAATGACGGCTGCAACCAAAAAATAGCCGGGCGTTGTGGCGGGCGCCTGTGGTCCCAGCTACTTGGGAGGCAGAGGCAGGAGACTCGCTGGAGCCCAGGAGTTGGAGGTTGCTATGAGCTGTAATGCTATGGCACTCTACCCAGGGGGACAGCTTGAGGCTCTGTCTCAAAAAAAAAAAAAAAGAAAGAAAAGAAAAATATTAAAGCATGTTAATGAGTTTTTTAAAAAATCTCAAGATTCAACATAGTACTATAGTGAACTGTTTGTTTTTCTTTAGAAAAGAATATATATATGTATGGTGTTATTTAGGATACTAATCTGTCACATTAGAAAACTCAAGATACGATGGCTTCCAAAGGGTAGAAACATACCTCGAATGTTTCACCCAGCAACAAGCAGTACAGGACTGGTAGGATAGCTGTCCAGACGGTGAGATGATGCCACCAATCCCCAATGTTCCCTCTCTCCACGCTTAAGCTAGTGGGAAAAGGGGAAAGGCAAGCAAAATATAGGACTATTCCTTTTAGAGACATAACCCAGGAAAGGCATACATCCTTTTTCTCATCCTGTTGGCCAGAACGTAGTTACGTGGCCACACCTAGCTCCAAGGGAGGCTAGAAATGCTGTATCCAGCTAAACCTCAGGAGCCCATCACTGAAAAGAGAAAACGGGCATCAGTGGATGAATAGCGATCTCTCCCACAGATAAATAGACTGAAACATGAACAGAGCAACTCTAGAAGAGTAATAAATTTCTGGAAAGGTATAATGGAATCCCAGAGGTCTAGGTTAGAGAAGGGCTCGCTTGGTAAAACATTTTGTGTTGGTTGGAACAATTACTAGGTAGGTATACTACAGCAGTGGCATTAAAATTTTATTTTCTCCATATTCAGATATCCAATTTTGTTTTCCATAACTGATCATGCACATAGAGAAAGGGATACAATTTTAACTTTTGAATAATGTTGTCTTTATCTCTCCTATTTTAAAGATGATGTTTGATAACTCAGTATTGTTTTTTTGTTTAGTTTTGTTTAAATGTCTACTCTCAAGTCATCCTCCCCACCAGCAACTTTCCCTAAATGGTGTGAAACTATAGACACAGGGTCACATGCACTCGTGGTGCTGAGTGGGAGTCTGCACTAGAGCTTGTCTTCATAAGTGCAGTGCCCCTAAGTCTGCAGCTTGTGGAAAGGGAGGACCAGGAGTGTGAGGCCATTCTCATTGCTCCGCCCAATATTCTGTTGACGTTCCCCCATGCTGGAGCATGGCATCCTTGCAGAGAGTAGCAGTGAACACCCAGCACACCAAAGAATGGGAGACACCCCTCTGCCCTCAACATTTACTCACCAGAATCAAGGCTCCCATGCCCTGGGCTGATCTAACCCTTCTCCCTTCCAAGATTTCGGCCTCAAGAGGAGAGGAAAGGTCAAGACATGTCATCTCGTTTCTCTCTCCCTCCCTCACTCTCCTCCTCCCCCC
>NW_003852434.1:14479546-14489175 GCF_000181295.1 Otolemur garnettii
CCCCTGGGTAGAGTGCTGTGGCCTCACAGCTCACAGCAACCTCCAACTCCTGGGCTCAAGCGAGTCTCCTGCCTTAGCCTCCCAAGTAGCTGGGACCACAGACGCCCACCACAGCACCCAGCTATTTTTTGGTTGCAGCCATCATTGTTGTTTGGCAGGCCCGGGCTGGGGGTTCGAACCCGCCACCTTAGGTGTATGTGGCTGGCACCTTAGCCGATTGAGCCACAGGTGCCGAGCCTATCTTGTAGTTGTTTTCTCACTTTAGCAACTTGGAGGTCCCTCTTATTTAAACTTTGCCATCCTTGCAGTGATGGATTTACCACAGACTCACAATTTTAAGAAGTATTTAAAAGTTTGACTTTTCCTTTTGAATTTTCCCATTTGAAAGTACAGTGCTTGTCATATTATTATATTAAGTAAAGAAAAATCAGACTAGAATTATATCTTCACTGCAAGTATAATTATGGTTTAAAAAAAAAACAGACAAGAGGCTGGGGTGAGTACAAACTAGAAAGAAACCAGTAATGTAACTACATTTGTAGAATAAACCAGAATTTTTCCCCTTGAAGTTTCCAAACATTGTATAATGAGCTGTAGCATTTCTATAGAGGAAGAGTACTTTAAAAACAGGGAAAAAACAGATTCCAGGGATTTCTTAATGTGATTTTCTGATCTTTTTATCTTTCATTTCATCTGGTGGTCTTGCCAAATTTCAGATTATTCTCAGCGTTTACTCAGTTGCACAACTACATACCAAGAGTTCCAGATGGCTTCTTCTGACAAAGTTAAAGCAATCTTGTTTCTATAAACATACTCAGTTGAAAACTTCAAAAGATAAACGTTGCAAATATATTTTGACAGGGAGACCAAACATTTCAGAGTACTTAAATCTCTCTTTGCTCTCTGGGCTATGTGGGAAAACTGTAACACTGCTCCAATGAAGAGAAAGTTCTGAGTTCTGTTGGGTATACACAGGGGGTTGAACAGGGAGTAAGGGGACCTGAGTTCTAATCTCTTTTCTGCTCTAACTTTCTCTGAAACTTGAGTGCTGTTACCTAACTGAGCCTGTTGTCACATGTAAGACCTAAAGAGCCTCTGTCTCTCTCATACCTCATGTTTTAAAGAGTGCGTTAATGTAATTTCAATATTTCTGGTTTCAAATCAGTAGCTAGCCATCCAGAGATAGCTAGAATGCTAATTGTGGAAAGTGTTTTATTAGCAATATTTAAAAGACCTAATTCAGTTCCACAAGTGTAATGGAAATCAGAGTTTGAGAGAAAGGCAGCAAGTTTAGAAATAAAGCAATCAAAAAAGAAAAGGAATTGAAAAATATCACCGGCTATTCAAAGAAAGGCACAGAGTTTTTCAGAAACATCACCATTAATCAACGAAAAGCATACATATTAATTATCTGCTAGTAATTGTGTGGTGCAATAGGCTTGCCCAGATAATGTTTACCCCTTCTAAGGATTCGCAAGTGAATTTTCTAAAATTCGTGTATTGATATAACTACTCTTCTGTAAAAAAAAAAAAAAAAAATGGTAATAGTGATGCCTCAGTTTTTCTTAAAGTATTACTTAGAATATTTTTAAAAGTTAAAAGTTATTGTTCTTGTAACCAGAGTGGGAATCAGTATTTTTGGAACCTACACAGGCAGCTAGCCACTAGGGTCATTCCTTTACTAAGAAAACACCCTAATCGTGGTTTAAGTTGATGTGTTCTGCACTTTCCAGTCACACACACACTTTTGTTCATGGATGACCATTCTGTTAGCCTCGTGGAGATTCTCAGACTTAGGTTTATGAAACTTAATTGAACAAATTACATACATGCTAACTGCCCCTTGGCATGCAGGCTTGTGCGAAGAAAGCTACCCTGTTTTGATAGGAACCAAGAGCCCCGGAGACTTGCTGCTGCTCCTTGCAGACAAGTCATGTATTTCAAGGGGTACATATAACACAAGGCAAGAAATTAACAAGTAATGTCATTTCTATAAGAGAAAGAAAATAGCACTGTATAAAAATCGTTTTCTTTGCCTTCTGAGACTCAGAAATCTCTCAAAGTGAGTATCATCCATACACTTACTTTATAAATATATCTTCTTTTTATATTCTTAGGTACCTTAGAAATAACTTAAAGGTGAAGACACTACACAGCTCAAGAGAGCGGTTTGCACCACCTTTGCGCACCATTAAGCAACCCAGATTACTTTTGTCAGCCAGCCAATATGTCAACCACCTCTGGCTCTCTTGGTGTTTATCCAAATGTTTGTCTTTTCACAGCATGTCAGTTCCATGGCCGCAGAAATCTTTAAACATTAAGTTCCTGTACCTTTGGACTTCAGGGCATCAATAGGTGATAGGCCATTCAGCAATACTTCACAGAGAGAAAAAGTATTCCATAGTGGTTGGGTGTGAATAAATGAAAATAAAGAGCTAACATTCGCTGAGCATCTGTCATACGCTTAGCGCTAACTTCACGGGTCTTACTTCATTTGACCCTTACAGCAAACCAGGAAACTGAATCTTGGAGAGGTTAGGTAACTTACCCGACACCGAGACCACAGGCAGACATTATTTCTACCCGTTATAATCCTTGTCTGCAGTAGAATTCTCAGCACTTCCCTTTCTACCTTAAGGAATCCTCTTGAAATGTCTTATTGTTTTAGACGTGCGTAGTGCAGCAAGGAAGAGATGATCGCTATCGAGGCTAAAATAAATAGGAAGGGAACTCTTAAATGTAGGACACTGTCCAGACACCACTCCTTACCTTTCTTAGGTGGTGGCTATTCTGCGTTTTGGCCCCTGAGCTTTTGTACATTCCTGAGAAAGGAAGCGACAAAGACCTGCCAGCCGGGCCCTGTGCGCGCCCCCCGCGCGACCCGCAAGTCCGTCCCGCGCCCGCGCCAGGCGCGTCTCCGGGGCTCGCTCGGTCTGCGGCGGCCGCGGCGCTCCCGGGACAAGGGCGCCACCTGGTGCGCAGTCGCCGGCTGCTCACAAGGTCCAACCTGCTCTCTTTTCTCCTATGTGATAAGGGACTTGTACTTATCATATAAAAAGAACTATCACAACTCAATAATAAAAAGATAAATAGCCCAGTTCAAAAATGCGCAAAGGATGCAGACAGTTCTCCAAAAGACGATACAGATGCCAATAACCACATGAAAAGACGTCCGCCATCATTGGCCACCAGGGAAATGAAAATCGAAGCCACAAGATGCCATTTCACACCCACCAAAACTAACACGACTGCCCCGAAGAAGACAGACGTTAAGGAGCGCTGGCGAGAACACGGGGGAAGCAGAATCGTCGTGGGAGGACTCGGGGACTGTGAAACGCTGGAACCACCGTGCAAAACACTCTGGCAACTCCTCAAATAACTGAGCCGAGTTAGCCCCGGATCCTGCAAGTCTCCTCCGAGGACAATTACACCCAAAGGAAATGAAAGCATACAGCCATACAAAAACTCGTGCACAGACATTCACAGCAGCATTATTCCTAATAGTCAAAAAGTGGAAACAACCTAAATGTCCATCAACTGACGAATGGACAAACAACATATGGTATATTCACACAATGTAATATTATTAAATACCAAAAAGAAATGAAGTAACAGTACCTGTCACAACATGGGTAAATCTTAAAAACATGCTATCTGTCCTTTTCTGGTCATCCAAGATGTCGAAGGGAGGACGTGGTGGGTCCTCTGGTGCGAAATTTCGAATTTCCCTGGGTCTTCCGGTAGGAGCCGTGATCAACTGTGCTGACCACACAGGAGCCAAAAATCTGTATCTCATCTCTGTGAAAGGGACCAGGGACACCTCAACAGACTCCCCGCTGCTGGTGTGGGTGACATGGAGACGGCCAATTAAGAAAGGCAAACCAGAGCTTAGAAAGAAGGTTCCTCCCGCAATGGTAATACGACAGCGGAAGGCATGCCGGAGAAAAGATGGTGTGTTTCTTTATTTTGAAGATAATTCAGGGGTCATAGTAAACGATAAAGGTGAAATGAAAGGTTCTGCCATTACAGGACCAGTTGCAAAGGAGTGTGCAGACTTGTGGCCAAGGATTGCCCCCAAGGCTGGCAGCACTGCATGATTCTTCAGTATATTTCTAGAAAACATTAAAACATGCTTGATCCAAAAAAAAAAAAAAAATGCTGAGTGAATTAAAAACAGTTGCGAAGGACCACGTAATCCATGATTCTGTCCATATTAATTTTCAAGGATGGAAAAGTTACGGAAGGTAGCTTAGCATCTACCTGAGGCTGGGAAGGGTGAGGAGATTGGAGGAGATGGCTACTGTATGTGATGTTTCTTTGGGGATAATGACTGAAATTGTGGTGATCAATGCATACCTCGGAGATTATACAAACACTTTTGTACTGTTAACTTTAAACGGGTGAATTATATCTCAATAGAACCATTTTTGGGTTTTTTTGGCTGGGGCTGGGTTTGAATCCACCACCTCCAGTATATGGGGCCAGCACCACTCCTTTGAGCCGCAGGTGCTGCCCACAATAGAACCATTTTTAAAAAATATATGCGATTAATATTTTGAGTAAGATTAAAAAATTATATGTGATGAACATTCAGGAATATTTTGCTTTGAACAGAGAAGCACAGAGTCACACAGTGATTGTGAGACACACTTCTAAGTCAAATCTGAGTGTGAAGACTGCAGAACTCTGAGCCTCGCGGAGCCTCATGTAGCCTCATAGAGCTGCCCGGCAGAATTGTATTTAAGGTGCTATTGGCGAAAAATGAAAGAAAGTAGTGAAATTGCTGCGCAGGTTACCTTGATGATATTAAAGATACACATCCATGAGAATAAGTCATTGCCATAGACCAAGAGCTGAGTTTCAGGTTCCCTTTGCTAAGGGGAACAGAGAGAAAAATGAATCAATGTTCTTGTGTCACAAATGAAGTATGTGTGGGCAAGCGTGGAGACTGCTCCGCTTCTTTAACCAGGCCTAAGATGACAAACACCAACATACAGTCCAAAAATCCTATTACTACTTCAGGAGAAGCCCTACTCTGGAATTAATGTTTGGAAATCAGGAACTGCTAAGAAATATTGCCGTTTAGGGTAGATGTAGAATATATCTTCTTAATAATGAAGAATTGCTTTTGAAAAATATCCATTTTTACTAAGAGCCATGCAATGATTCAAGGCAGAATCTCAAACAATAAAACAAAAAGGTGCAAAAAAAAAGTGTAAGATCCAACTCTACTAAAAATAGAATAACTAGCCTGGTGTTGTGGTGGGTGTAGTCCCAGCTATTCGGGAGGCTGAGGCAGAAGGATCACTTGGGCCCCAGAGTCTGAGGTTGCTGTGAGCGAGGCTAATACCATGACATTCTAGCCCTGGCCACAGAGTGAGACTCTGTCTCAAAGAAGCAAAACAAAACAAAACATTCAGAAATGGAAAATGATTTACTTAGAGTTATATAACTCATCAGAACTAAATCTCAAATAATCCCCTCATTCCTTCTCACCATAGTAGAATTCACCCTGTGTTTATATGAATAATCAAAATGAAAAAGGAACAGAGTTGGCAAACTTAGGTCTGTATCTGCACAAAAGAAAAATACATGCCGAGAGTAACTGTTTCAACCAGCAAATGTCTGTGCTACTCACTGATAGATATCACGTGTATCTAACAAGGTACTTAAATATAAGAAGAGAATTTACTTCCATTTATTTTTGGAAACATTCTAAATCAGGGCTTGACTTTCTGTTTTGTTGATGGACAAAAGATGATGGAGAAAATGTTAATACTGAAGATTAAACTTTACAATGTGTCATGTCATGTCACATTGGGAGTAGCACCCAAAAAAGGGAGAAATATTCTTCCAGTATTTGAAAACTATTATCTGATTAGGTAAAGAAGTCACACATATGATTGATAAACAAGGGAAATTCCAACATTGCTCTTTGTTTTTTCTCTTTTATGTTACTTGCTCGGGTAAACAAACGTCCCAATCACCTTATGATGAACCACAGCTGTGTCTACTGCAACCCTAGGAAAACTATGGATACTAGAGTTTGGTTTAAAAAAATAAATAAATAAAGGAACACTTTCATGAGAATCAATTGGCTATATGGAATTCACAATTAAAAGGACCATGTATTGTTAGTCCTAAGATGTGTGCTGTACAACTGAAATACATATAAATGTCTACTTTTTCAGAGAATCGGTATATATGGAATATAGAAAGCTTTTATGTGCATATATACACATATATATCCACAAAGTGTAAGGATCAGTTCCTAATTGCCATGTTAGATAACAAAGATGTAGCAAATCCGGCAGAAGAATTAGCTGGCATAAATATAGCTATAATGTAAACCAGTATAAACAGCCCCAAACACAAGAAACATAGTAATAAAGCAATTTTCTGGTGCATCTTTGCCAGAAACCTCAGATCTATAATTAGAAATGGTTTGCTTACATTCCCAGACATTAGACAAGTTTTACTATAAATTAATAACTATAAAAGTGTTTATCACAGTGCTTTGTGCATAGTAAAGAATTAACATATGTCTCTTGAATTATACTAAAGGTAAATTTGCCAGAAAAAAAATTAAACATTTACCTCAATAAGGAGAAAGTGGCAAAGATTGAGTCAAAGAAAGACCCACTGATGATTAAGCAGGAAAGCAGCAGTGAGAGAGGCAA
Source organism: Otolemur garnettii (assembly GCF_000181295.1). Lineage (NCBI taxonomy): Eukaryota > Metazoa > Chordata > Mammalia > Primates > Galagidae > Otolemur > Otolemur garnettii. Next base: position 14,486,227 of record NW_003852434.1, read on the forward strand.
CACAGAACCCACCCGCGGAGCGATAGGTGGGCCCAGAGGCGCACAGCAGCCAGACAGGTCGTCAGGGCTAGGCTCCAGCTTGAACAGTCCCCTCAGAGGGATGGAGTTGAGGGGAAAGAGAGAGAAATTAATTTGTCTATTCTGTCTCCCATGTTGAGCTACCCTGAAAGACAAAGGGCGGGCTGCTTTCCTGGGCTTTCGGTTTAGAATGCTTCATGAGATTCCGGGGGTCTCACTGACTCTCCCCTTAACACAATCTCACCTTTTGCAGATACTTTTAAAACCCTCAAACAGAAGACAGGATTTAAATGCAGATGGACGGCTGAAATCCAACAAAGCTTCTGAGCAAATGTGATTGGACAGCAAATAAACAATGATAGATTCTCAGATCTTTCCTGGTTTTGACGGAATGACTAGAGAAGGAAATAAAAGCTTAAAGGACTCAAAGATAGGAAAAGATTGCAAAAAGAGAAACTAGGAACAAGACAAAACTCTAGTCTTTAAATCCCTGACCTAGAAAAGAAAATTGTGGACTAAGATATTCTATAACATAACTGCAAGGATAACTTAAGTTTCGTACAAGTTTTTGTTTTCTATCCTTTTATAGGGTGATAAATCTCCCAGTGAATTTATCTGAGGTATCAAATGAGCAGATTGCTTTCATTTCTTTGATTTCTACCTCAGAATAATTTATTTTTTTAGTCCATAATTTAGCACCCAAAAATAAGATACCATAATATCTACAGTCTACTGTAGTCAAAAGAGTAACTTGAAAAAAAATAAACAAAAAAAGATTAACTTGCATCAATCAGTTTTTTTAACTTGTTAAAATGAAAAATAAAAATGGCCTTGACAATTTAAAAATAAGAAAAATAAAGTACTATATACTAAAACCCATGGTATGTGCCCAGGGTGCGCCTACAGGGAAATTTGAAGTCTTAACTACTTTAGAGGAGTGAAGTTCTCCTCTGAGAGTTGCAGAGGACTAAATTTGTTAAGTGAATTAGAGACGGGAACAGAAAAACCAACAAAGTAGCAGGGAGGAAATAATTTCAGATAATTATTTTAAAAAGTTAATAAAATGAACAAACTTTTAACAATCAAGGTGCAGGGGAGGATAAAAGAAAAATCACCAAGAAAAAAACAAAAACACACACACACAAACATGAGGAATGAAAAGTGGAGTCTAAGTACAAGTAAAGGGGAAATTCTTTTTTTCTTTTTTTTCTTTTTTTTGCAGTTTTTGGCCGGGGGCTGGGTTTGAACCCGCCACCTCCAGCATATGAGGCCGGTGCCCTACTCCTTTGAGCCACAGGTGCCTCCAAAAAGGAAAATTCTTTAAAAACATAAGAGGGTAAGTTTTGCCAATACTTTTCTATTTTTACACATTTTATTTTGTCTAATTTCAATAAATAGCACATTCACATAGTTCTAAACTCAAAACACACCGAGTATACACAGTAAAAAGTCTCTCCCACCACCTTCTCCAGCTACCCGATCTTTTACCAAAGGCATCTCAATGTTACCATTTACTTGGGAATACTTCATTTTATTTATTTACAAGTTCATACAAATATGACTTCTCTTACTCTTTTCTCACATATAAAAGTAAATGCAGTTGGTAGGTTTAAAAGATACTCCCTGACAAAACTTCATAGGCCTACTTCACAGAAGTCCCCAAGAACCTCACACGAGTTGTTTCAGATAACAGGAGACGGGGCTCCTCGGGGAGGTGGATGGGGCTCCTGGGGAGGTGGATGGGGCTCCTCGGGGAGGTGGATGGGGCCCGGCCCCACAGCACCTAGTCCCGCTCCCCAGAGCAGGCAGAAATTCAGGGCTGCATTTCCCAGAGCCTCCCTTGCTCGGGTCCCAGATGCAGTGGGCTGGGACCAACTCCTGGTCAGGGACCTGAGCAACAGCATTCCGGTGGCGGGGACCCCCAGGCAGCAGAGGCGACGGCTCGGAGCCGCCCAGGGAGCCAGCGCCTGCGTCCTGACCCGGCAGGTAACCTAGTGAGTCAGTGGCTTCCCAGGCATAGCAGACACGGCCGCTTCATAATTTTTCAGATTCTTGTAGCACTGGCACTATCTTTTTGACAGCCCAGTTCTACAACATGGATTTGATCCTGGCTCCCGAAAAGTCAAATAAAAGTCTCTTTTTTCAATTCTCAAAACTAAGCCAGTTAGCGCTCTACAGGATAAATAAATCCCTTGTTATCAAGCATGAATCTGTTGTCTGGAACTGAACCCTGACTACTATATTACCCAATTTACCTTTTTTAACTAGAAAAGGATGATACAAGAGCAGACAGTTGTTCGTGAATGTCATTTGTAGATATCGATTTAAAATCCTAGATAGAATGTTTACGAATCAAATTCAGCCTTGAAGGGATCAACACAGCATCAGTGGGTTTATCTCAGGAACTCCCAAAGGGATCAGAAGACCGATTGATGTGACTCACCGCATTAATGAATTAAAGAAACAACTTGCAATTATTTCAAAATGCATTAGAAAAAATTCAACATACATTCCTGATTTGCAAAAAATGGAAAGCCAGCCAGCTTGGCACCTGTAGCTCAGAGGCTAGGGCACCGGCCGCCCAGACTGGAGGTTGGAACCGAGGGCCTTCCAAACAACAATGACAACTACAACAAAAAATAGCCAGGCGCTGTGGTGGGCATCTATGACCTGTGGCCCCAGCTACATGGGAGGCTGAGGCAAGAGAATCGCTCAAACCCAAGAGTTGGAGGTTGCTGTGAGCTGTGACACCATGCACTCTAATGAGACTCTGTCTCAAAAAAAAAAAAAGAAAAGAAAAGAAAATAGAAAGCCAAGAATGGAAGAAAATTGGTCATCTTTTGAAAACCTTCTACAGGCTCAGCACCTGTGGCTCAAGCGGCTAAGGTGCCAGCCACATATACCTAAGGTGGCAGGTTCGAATCCCCAGCC
>NW_003852434.1:14489311-14494429 GCF_000181295.1 Otolemur garnettii
GCGTGATGCCACAGCACTCTACCCAGGGGAATAGCTTGAGGCTCTGTCTCAAAAAAAAAAAGAAAAGAAAAGAAAACCTTCTATAAACATCAACTTCATGACTCCTTTACAGTCACAAAGCCCAGATGTCCACTATGCTGTGTCCATAGTGGACTACAGCTCTCAGACAATAAAATCAGAAAACTTTAAAAGAATCATACAAACCATAAAGAATGGTGGGTTTTATTTCTATTCTTCTCTTCCCTTCTGTGCAGCAGCATTCCTATGACTCCATAACTCAGTCACCCTCAGTCACACTCTGCCAACACCCCAATCCCCTTGGTGTGGTGTTTGTCCAAAATGGCCAATTGGCAGTTTCCACTTTTAATACAACTGAACTTAACATGTGCTTCCTTGTAACCACAGCTAAATTTTTTCAGATACTAGATAACATCTCTTAGATATTAAGACCTCTAAACCAGTAAACACTAGTGTTCTGAAGACAAGCTGCAAAAAAATTATAAACAGAGCATTTGGTGAAATGTAAAGAGGTCATAGTTGGCCTACCACACCTACGCCTTCTGGCTACAGCTCACATACCGGCTACCAGCTCAGAGCACATACCGCAAATGCCAGACAGCCTGACCGCCCAGGAGATTGCGCTCCCGTCTACTACCAGGATGCTCATTCTCAGTAGAACATTCTGACGACTTACAAGGCAGGTGGTAAGGGTTCAACTATGAACGGTAAATCAAACCCTTGGAGGCAGTGCTAGGTGGGACACAGTGACTGAATAAGACACCCAGAAATTCCAAGAAAGCATGATGCCAGCAAAAGAATGGCAAGCAGAGAATTTTAATCTAAACCTTTTCTAGCTACCTGCTCTCTACTTGTCTTCCACCAGATTATGGTATTGTCACAATACGACTCTAGTAATGACCCTCACGATTCTATCTCCTAGTATTCACACCCTCATATAATCCTCCTCCCTGAAGTGTGGGAGGGACCTGTGACTTGCCAGTAACCAACAGGCTATGGGACAAAATACTCTTCATGCCATGATTCAGGTAGATTAAGAAAAAATAGATGATGGCAAAAGTGATGAGATGTCCTTCTCGTGATGATTTTATATAGCAAAGATGATGGGTTTCATTCTTGTGATCCTATCATGTTATGAAAGTCTCCATCTTAGCAGACGGAGCTTGAAGATAGGACCAGCTACATGATTTATGGGTCCCAATGGAAAAGCAAAGTCACTTGTTAAAAAATTATTAAGAATTTTCTAAACAAATACAAAAAAGCATTAAACTAAGTGTGGAATCATCTAAACAGAGAGATCCGTGCAACAACGTAAGACCGCTTTGCTTGTGGGTTTGATGAAGTAACAGCACATGTCACGGAACTGTGCAGCTTCCAGACAATGGCTAGCAAAAATCCAGCACCTACAATCCTATATCCAACAGCCTGAATGAGCTTGTAATTGGATTCCCTCCTAATGGAGCCTCCAGGCATGAATGCAGTGTGGCCAATTCTTTGGTTACAGCCTTGTGACACCCACAGTAAAAAAACTCATCCAGACTCATGAGCTGTGGCAACTACGAAATAAAATGTGTGTTGTCACAAACTTATAATTTAGCGATAACTTTTATGCAGCAATAGAAATCTAACAGAGATGTCACGTAAAAGACTGAGAGCAGTTCCCACTGTCCGCAGATTTTAGAGAGAGAAGGCAGTGCTCTTGGCAATGCTGGTAAGCAAACCGGCCTCTGGGAACATACATCAATGGGTCCATGCTTTCCAGTTCACAAATCGCCTCCATCCCTGCAGGATTGCCATTTTTCTCCTGACCCTGTAAGAAAACAATGATGGGGTCACAGGAAGAGGCCATACCAACTGTTGTTTTGTCTCTCTGGTTACTAAAAGCGTCCTCTATGGTAAGAGAGCTTTGGAGGAGCTTTCATTTGGGACAATGTTCTCTTATTTGGGGTTCATCAGAAGAGGCCATCTGTGTGTTTTACTTCTCAAACCCCCTCATCCCTAACACTCCAATTTTCTTCCTTCTAATTCCATTAGCCAGTGATCATGAATAACTATAAATTCTTCACTCAAGCCACACTTGTCATGAAAATTAGAAAATTTCCTGAGATACTCTGAATTCTACCTAGGAAGAGGAATGCATCTTTCATGGTCCTTTAGTACCCCAACCCTAATCAGTTTGTTAAGCAAACTTAGGGTAAGTGGTCCACATCCCCCTGGTGCCAGCGAGTTATGTAGACTCATCTGTTAACCAGGCAAAGACTTAGGTCCTAAGTAACGCAGAGTGAGGCCATAAATGAAGCTGACGGAGAAATGACAGTGTGGCGAAAGTAGCATGCTGAGAACACAGATCAGCTGCACGTGCAGACTCCCTGTGCCCACTCTCAGGCTCCGTTCCATACATGCACTTTCATTTGATGGAGTACTGCTGGGCGGGAGCAGCATTTTGAGTGTTTTGAGTTAGTAACATGTGGTTCATCGTGGGCAGCAGCTACCTGTCTCGCAGACAGGAATTCACTACTACTACGGTGATCATCCCAATTTACCTCAATTGATTACATGCTTCAGTGAACAAGGAATCTTCTCATTCTCACTGAAATCAAGGAAGCCCTCAAGATGTATTTCTAGCATACAATATGTCTCAAAGATCTCCATACACAAGAAAAATTGCGTAACAACAGATACCTTCAAACGTGTTCACCACGACTGGCAGAGAAGACTTTGTGTGAGAGAGTGTGTGTAGATAGAGATGGCCAAAAAGTAGAGAATATTTTGAAAAATTTTGTAATGAATCATTTGTAAATAAAGGTACTTTTGGCTACAAGTTCTCATTTTTTTTCCTATGTATGGCAACCTTTGGGACACCCTTTATTTCTAAAGGACTTACTGGAGAAGTTATCTTCTGGACCTTCTTGAGGGATTTAACTAGAAGAGAGGAGGATAAAATGTGCATAATAAATGAATCCCGCATTTCTGCATTCCTCTTTCCTTCATTATACTACGTTGGTGTCTATCCACAGGAGCTGTTATTTAGATCTCAGTTAATCATGCAAAGAAACAATTAAAAACTGTTCCCATTATGTTTAAGCTAGTACATTATAAGTCAAATTTCAGATCATGTTACTCATATTGGTAAATTCAGTTACATCTTAAATTATATTCTTCCCTTATTTATGCCTAGAAATTACCCAAATCTCTTTTTCTATGACTGAACTAAATGAATGTCTTCTCTTAATTAACGTTAAAACACAAACTTTATCATCCTGGAGATGTCATTGTCATTTCACTCTCCTACCCCAAGTTCAAGCTAGATCTGGCTTTCATTATTTATTGGTCTATAGAGATAATGAGTGTTACGAATGGGGCAAGAAGAGAAATGGCTTCCTCCTGCAAGGTGACTTCCTTAGACAGGCTGTAATGGAGTCTTCAGGCGAGGTAAGAACGGTCCATGAGGCAGGTGCAGATAAGCCCTTCCGCAGACAAGGAAATTGGGGTCTTTGTGGGGTTAAGGAGTCATCATAGTCAGAGTCAATTAAATCTTTCCCTGTATCCCCTTCCAATCTTAGACTATATCACTCTTCCTTTATCAGACTACCAATGTCACATAGAACACCAGGTAAGACTGTGAATTCAGCTGAGGTTCAGTTGGGAAACCTACAGAATTAGACTTCGAGTTTCATCTTTGGCTATTTCAACCTTGTGGGTGCAAGAGAGAAGATACTCTTTTAGCTGGTTTTCAATCTGTGCCCTAAATTAGACATTTGAGAATGTCATTCTTTTTTTTTAACTGTTCAGCTTATTTAGAAATCACTCTTCCAAACCACTCCTGATACCAATTTCTATCAGCTAGCATTTTTAGTTAGAAACCACAAATAACCAAGTTTAACTGATGAAGGCAGAATAGGACATTATTAAAGGATTTGGGGTAACTCGTAGACTCATTAGAAAGCCTAAACAACTAGGGACAGGCTTTGCACTAAATACAGTACCCAAATCGCACCATAGAAATGGCCTAACAAGAACCCCACTGTGGCCTTAATCAAGAATTGTTTCAGCCTGCACTGCAAACAGAGCTGGGTCTGTATATTAAATGCCACCAACAGTATCACTGTCCATACTGCTACAAAGTTTAATCCTACTGCAATGATCTATGCAGCTGTGCAGAGTTCCTCTCTTCCAAGGCACTGGCCCCAGTTCTAAGTGCTGAGGCAAGACCAGGTACCCTATGGCCGAGGTCAGTGATCTCCAGCCAGTGTGTCTCTGTGCAGTGAGAGGAGCTTAGCTGTGCCACAAAAATTGTAAAGGTCATTAATTGAATTATTTTCAAAAAAAGTTCAAAGCACAGTATGTTCTTCTTTTTAACTCTTTTTTAGAACAACCTAATTTAAATGTGATGCAGAAATTTAATAATAGGTTCAAGTGTGCCATGAGATTAAAAAAAAAAAAGGCTGAAAAACACTGCCTTAGGTGCAAAGAAGCTCAGAAAGCAAGTGTTTAACATTTCCACTGGCTGTTTGGATAGAAAGCTGGGTCTGCCTCCCCCCATAATTATTCAGTGGGAGGTTTCCAAAACATAGGAAGGCAAGAAGTTAATGAGCAGGCCAAAGGAACGCCAGATGCCCGCTACAATTGAAATTGCATGTAAGATCCATAAACTCTGTCTCTAAAATTTTAACAAAATTCTCACACATGTACAAAACTGGAGGAAGACTTTTCTTTTTGAGGCATTATACATAAGAGCAAACCTGTGAAAATAACTCAATAGCCATTAGCAGAAGGTTAGATAAATAGTTTGTGAAAAGTTAATATGATGAGTTTTTTCAAATATTAGCGAACTACCACGTCAGACATAATGCTAACTGCTGTGGACATAACCTGGGGTGGGCCAGGGAGAGGATCACATATGTAAATCTTGAAAAGATAGCCTTAAAAATACTCAGAATGGAAGGGGAGGACAGATGCTAAGTATGTCACTAAGACATATGTAATGTGCCAAAGGGATAAACAGATCACATTATGAAGCTGAGATGGTGTCATGAGAGAGACCTCACAGAGCAGAAAGAGACCTATGTCAGTTAGGACTTAAAAGATGTACAGGCTCGG
>NW_003852434.1:14494670-14538810 GCF_000181295.1 Otolemur garnettii
AAAAAAAAAAAAAAAAAAGATGTACAAGGGCTGGGCACGGTGACTCGTGCCTATGATCCCAGCACTCTGGGAGGCCAAGGCAGGTGGATCACTTGAGCTCAAGAGTTCAAGACCAGCCTGAGAAATAGCATGACCCCATCACTACTAAATATGAAAAAACTGAGGCAAGAGGATCGCTTGAGCCCAAGAACTTCAGGTTGCTGTGAGTTATGATGCCATAGCAGTCTACCAAGGATGACAAAGTGAGAATCTGTCTCAAAAGAAAAGAAAAAAAAAAAGGAGCAGTGCATTCCAGACAGTATGAATTTTACACATAAAGTCACTAAGGCTTGATACAGCACAATGTTTTCCTGAAAAGAGCTATTGAAATGTTTGCCATACTTGATATTACACAACCAAACAGTACTTAATGGCAGTACTGTGGCATGGGGGTGTGGAGAGACTCCAGGAAGAGATTTTAAGTTCCGTAGGAACTCATCTACAAAGTCAAACTAAAGTAAAACAGAAATAGAATTAGCCCATAACACTCCAACTTTTGTCCCTCTTGAAATTACCATAGTCTTGTCACACCGTGTAAAAGATTTCCTACAAACAATGCAAATATAATTTGGCCAATCAAAGATAAATGATTCATTCACAAAAAAACTAACTGATAATAAAATTGAGTTACTTTCCACCTTACACAATAGAAAAAAACTTTTGAAAATGTTGCCATCTAGTGGCTTCAAACTTGAAAAGAAATACTGAACTGCCCTTTTTTTACTAATCATTCAATCATGTTTCCTAGGAAAAGTTTCCTTAGTAGTTCTCAAATAAATAAACAAAAATTACATTTCTGGTTCTGCCTTTTTAAAAAAAGCACTCTGTATTTAGGCTACTAGGTTTTAAACTTTTGCTTCATCATTTACTAGCTGGGTGACCACAGGCAAGTTGCTTAATCTCTGTAAAGTATGTTCAATATAGTGCCTACCTCCTAGAGTTGCTAAGAAGAATTAATGAGAAGGTGCATATGAAGTTGTTTAGCACAACATCTATCTCCTAGTATACTACATATACCCAATAAATAATAATAATTGCATTACTTAATGGAGAAAGAGCTGAAAAATATTTGGTCTGTCAGGGACTGAAATTTGATACAGCATGTGAAACAAGGGCATATAGCAGGTGCTGTTTACAGTGTATGTTTCTCTTGAAGTAGTAGAAACATTGCATTGGTAGGTGTTTACTGATATCAGATTAGGAAGGAAGATGGTGAAGTAGAGGCAGCTTTCACCAGAGGCTCCTGTCCAGAGGGAGAGATCCTGGACAGGAGTGGACTCAGGGAATCCAAAGGTGGGGAGCTGAGCGTAGAAGGAAGATAGACAAATGCACATCATCTCTACTGAGGCAAGCTGTGACTCCAAGAAAGAGGATCCAAGAAAACAAATTCCAGGTAAAAAGCCCATCACCAAGAGGACAAGAAACCCTCCCCCCAAGTGGGAGGCTCACTGTGGGCTCTCTGCAAGTGAGCAGGGAACAAAAGACCTTTCATTCTACCCTGCAGGAAAGAGCCACTAAATACCAAGCCTCCTTCTCCAAGGAGATCCCAATTGTGAGCCTAGGCATCATCCTGCCTGGCATAAAATTGAATAAATATTTTCCCCACAATTCTGAACTCCTAGTCCACCCTTCCCCCCTCACCTAGCAATCTGAAGATTTGCCCCCTGCAGAGCCCAGAGTGTTTGGCAATTCCCTGAGAGGCCAGGACATTTTGTGGGACACAGGACAGCAGCATGGAAACAGTGACTCCTGTGCAAATAGGGGGACACATTGAAAAGAAGGACACAAGGGAAAGAGGGACACATAGCAATGGTGCATGGATGCCCCTGTTTCTGACTTTGGTTGGTGAACTTTTCTGAGGGAGCCAAGCTCTAACCCCTCAGGTTTGCAAGATAGAACTGCTTGTGGATTTCTACTACTAGACCCTGGGAGACCCTTTAAACTCTTCCTGTTGAGCAGTGATTGTACTGCTCAGGACAATCTGATTAGAACTCTCAACCAGGTCTGTCAACCCAGGGACCCTCTGAGGTTGAGCAGCAGTTGTTTAGTAGCAGGGAGGGATGATTCTCTTCCCCTACTTGTTGCTGGTGGGGGATGGGGCACTGCAGTTGCTTGTATCTCTCCCCAGCTGAGATTTCACCCTAATACCACGGACTCATTAGTATTGAGTAGAGGCTGGCTGACTTCAAGACAGAGCCAGCTTGGGCTATCTCACCAAGCAGGTTCTCAGAGTCTCTGGCTGCAATCTGAAAGGGACCTTTGTAAGGCTGTAGGGGAAAAGCCACAATTACTAGTCCCAGCTCATTGGTAAAGGGCTGGTTAACTCCACTTCCTGGGGCCCTCGATCCAATCTCACCCTACCAGTTTTATAAGCCAAAATGCAGAAAATAATAATGGGGCAGAACCAGCAGAAGAACCCTGGCAACATGAATAATCAGAGTAGATGAGCTCCCCCTAGGAATTACAAAAGAGACATAATAGAAGATGCCATTCATAGACAAATGGTGGAATTGTCAGAGATAGAATTCAGAATATGGATGACAAAGAAGATGAATAGAATAGAATAAAAGATGGAAATAGAAATCCAACGAGTAGTTCAAAAGTTGTCTCAAGAAATTAATGAATTCAAAAGCAAAGCCACCAAGCATATGGACATAATGAGAAAAGATATAACAGAGCTCAAGGAAATGAAAAAGTTATTCAAGGAGCTTTGAAATAGAGTAGAGTCCCTCAGTAATAGAGCTGAGCAGGCAGAATAAAAAAGATCTCAGAAATTGAAGATAAAGCTTTTAAACGATCCCAAGCATTTAAAGAGGCAGAAAAATGGAAAATAAGAATATAACATTCCCTGAGAGAGTTGTGAGATCATTCCAAAAGATTAAACATTCGAATTATAGGGATTCCTGAAGGAGAAGAGGATGATCTTAAAGGCACAAACACTCTACTCCAAGATATTATGGAGAATTTCCCAAGCATTGCAAGAGATAAAGAAATTCAGATAGTAAACAGTTTCAGAACCCCAGCATGACTCAATCCAAATAAAGCATTTCCTAGTGACATTGAAATTAACATTGCTAAAGTTATTAAGAAGGAGAAAATACTACAAGCAGCCAGGTATAAGAAAAGCATTACATACAAAGGGAGAAATATTAGATTGACTGAAGATCTTTCAGCCAAAACTTTTTAAGCCAGAAGAGGATGGTCATTGACCTTCTCAAACAATACTTTCAGCCCAGGACCCTGTACCCAGCTAAACTGAGTTTCATTTGTGATGGAGAAATCAAATACTTTACTGACATCCACATTGAGGAAATCTGCCATAACTAAACCAGCTCTCCAGGAAATACTCTGACCCATTTTCCATAATGACCAGCATGATGCTCTACCACCAAAGTAAACTCACCTAGAATTTATCAGACAAAACCTAACTTCCACAATGGTGTAAAGATTAAAAATATGCACTAGACCTTTGAAAAACATGATGGCCAACACACTACCATAAGTATCAATTCTCTCAATCAATGTGAATGTCTTAAATTGTCCTCTAAAGAGGCACAGGTTGGCTGTCTGGACATAAAAACTCAAGCCCTCTGTTGCCTACAAGAGACTCATCTTACCTCAAAGGATAATAAAAGAATCGGGGTGAAGTGATGGGCATCTATAATACAGGCAAATGGAAATCAGAAAAAAGCAAGGGTTGCAATCTTATTTGCAGATACTATAGGATTTAGACCAACAAAGATAAGGAAAAACAGGATGGACACTATATATTTGTCAAGGGAAACACTCAACAAGAAGAGATTTTGATAATTAACATTTGTGTCCTACCTGAATGCTCCTCAATTTATAAACCCTAATGGATGGGAATAATTCGATATCTTCCTGCACTATAATAGTTGAAGATTTTAACAACCTTTGTCAGTTCTGGGTAGATCCTGCAAGAAGAAACTAAACAAAGAAACAATGAACTTAAACTTGACCCTAGAACAAATGGATTTAACAGACATTTACAGAACACTTCATCCTAATAAAACTAAATACACATTCTTCTCATCAGCCCATGGATCATCCTTCCAAACTGATCATATCTTAGGACAAAAGTCTAACCTCAACAAATTTTAAAAAATAGAAATTAATCCTTGTATCTTCTCAGACCTTCACAGAAAAAAAGTTGAACTCAACAGCAACAGAAATCTTCATACTCAAACAAAGTCATGAAAACTAAATAACCTTACACTGAATGATAGCTGAGTCAAAGACAAGATTATTAAGGAAATCATCAGGTTTTCGTAACAAAATGATAATGAAGATATAAACTATCAAAACCTGTGGGATACTACAAAGGCAGTCCTAAGAAAAAAATTTATAGCATTAGAAGTCTTCATCAAGAAAACAGAAAGAGGCTCGGCGCCTATAGCTCAACCGGCTAAGGCGCCAGCCACGTACACCTAAGGTGGCGGGTTCGAATCCCCAGCCCGGACCCGCCAAACAACAATGACAGCTGCAAGCAAAAAATAGCCAGGAGTTGTGGTGGGCCCCTGTGGTCCCAGCCACTTGGGAGGTGGGGGCAGGAGACTCGCTTGAGCCCAGGAGTTGGAGGTTGCTGTGAGCTGTGATGCCATGGCACTCTACCCAGGGGGACAGCTTGAGGCTCTGTCTCAAAAATAAATAAATAAATAAATAAATAAATAAATAAATAAATAAAAGAAAACAGAAAGCGAGAAATTCAACAACCTAATGAGTCATCTCAAGCTACTGAAACAGGAAGAACAATCTAATCCCAAACTCAGCAGAAGAAATGAAATAACCAAAATTGAGCAGAATTAAATGAAATCAAAAACAAAAGAATCGTTCAGAAGATCAATAAAACAAAAAGTTGGTTCTTTGAAAAGATAAATAAAATTGATAAACCTTTAGTTAGCTTAAGCAGAAACAGAAAAGTAAAATCTCTAATAATGTCAATCAGAAAAAATAAAGGGCAAATAACAACAGATACCACCAAATTTTTAAAAATCCTCAATGATAACTACAAAAAAATCTGTTCTCGGAAATATGAAAATCTAGAGGATATGGACCAATACTTTGAAGCAAGCCACCTTCCTTGAGTCAACTAGAAAGAATTAGAAATTTTTAATAGACCTAGAACAAGCACTAAAATAGCTTCAACTATATGAAATCTCCCCAAAAAGAGAAGTCTGGGACCAGATGGTTTATCATCAGAATTCTATCAAACCCTCAAAGAGGAACTAGTACCTATATTATATAACCTTTTAGAAAAGGAAGGAATCCTCCCCAATACATTCTATGAAGCAAATATCACCTTAGTCTCCAAGTCAGGAAAGGACCCAACAAAGAGATAAAACTGCAGACCCATATCATTAATGAATATTGATGCAAAAATATTCAATAAGATCTTAGCAAACAGAATTCAATGACACATCAAAACAATTACACACCACGATCAAGTTGGTTTTATCCCAGGGTTACAAGGTTGGTTCAACATAGGTTAATCTATAAACACAATACACCACATAAATAAAATTAAAAACAAAGACCGTATGATTCTATTAATTGATGCAGAAAAAGCTTTTGATTATCCAGTGTCCTTTCCTCATTAGAACATTTAAGAAAATAGATGTCGTGACCCGTTGGGCTCCTGTGGCCCTGGTCTCAGTTAGAGCAGGAAGGAACCAGGCGAGAAGCGGATTAGAAGTACAAGCTTGTGGAAGGTGGGCTAGCCCTTACTTTCCGGGTAGCCCCGAGCAACCTCGGCACCAGCCTTTTATTGAGCCAGAACAACACAGGTGAGGGGAGTAATTAACAATGACCACCTGCTGAGGACACGGGCTCCTCCCACAAGGAACTCCTGTGGAGGAATGGCCCGAGGTCCACGCCTCAGCTGGAGATCATCTTGCTGTGATGTTGGCGTCTCCTACAATAGAAATAGATGGGACATTTCTTAAACTGATAGAGGCCATCTATAGCAAACCCACAGCTAATATCATATTAAATGGAATAAAATAGAAAACATTTCCACTCAGATATGAGACTAGACATTGTAACCACTGCAATTCAACTTAGTACTGGAAGTCCTAGCCATGGCAATCAGCCAAGAGAAGGTGATTGATTAAGGTTATTCAAATAGGGGTAGAAGAGATCAAGTTCTTCTAATGGATGTGAACAATTTGATATCTTCCTGCACTATAATAGTTGCAGGAAGACAACTCTTCCTGTAACTCTTCACAGATGGCATGATCTTATACCTGGAAAACCTCAGGGACTCAACTACAAAGCTCTTAGAAGTGATCAAGGAATATAGCAGTTTATCAGGATACAAAATCAATACTTACAAATCAGTAGCTTTTATATATACCAACAATAGTCAAGCTAAGAAGATAGTTAAGGACTCTATTCCTTTTACAGTAGTGCCAAAGAATATGAAATATCTGGGGATTTATCTAACAAAGGACATTAAAGAGAATTATGAAACCCTGAGAAAAGAAATAGCAGAAGATGTTAAACATACCATGATTGTGACTGGGAAGAACCAACATTGTTAAAATATCCATACTACCCAAAGCAATCTACAGATTTAATGCAATCCTTATCAAAGACTCAATGTCATACTTTAAAGAACTTGAAAAAAAAGTACTTTGTTTTATATGAAATCATAAAAAAACCATAAATAACTAATATGTTACTTGAAAATAAAAACAAATCCAGAGGCATCATGTTACCAGACTTCAGGTTATACTACAAATCCACAGTGATCAAAACAGCTTGATACTGGCATAAAAAATAGAGATGTAGATATATGGAACAGAATGGAGAATCTAGAGATAAACCCAGCCACATGTTGTCATTTTGTCTTTGATAAGCCTAAAAAAAAAACATGCACTGGGGAAAAGATTCCCTATTTAACAAATGGTGCTGAGAGAACTGTCTAGAGACCTGTAGAAGACTAAAACTGGACCCACACCTTCACCACTAATAAAACATTGATTCTCACTGGATAAAAGATTTAAATTTAAGACATGAAACTATAAAAATACTAGAAGAGACTGCAGGAAAATGCTTGAAGATATTGGCCTGGGAAAATATTTTATGAGGAGGACCCTCACCCAACCCCAACAATTGGAGCAACACCAAAAATATATTACAGAGATCTGACCAAGCTAAAAAGGTTCTGCACAGAAAAGGGCACTACAAGTACAGCAAACAGACAGCCTTCAGGATGGAAGATTTTTGCAGGTTATGATTCTAACAAAGGTCTGATAACTAGAATATACAGAGAACTCAAATTAATCAACAAGAAAAGAACAAACGACCCCATTTCTTTGTGGCAAGAGATTTGAACAGAAACTTCTCTGATGATGACAGCCAAGTGGCCAACTAACACATGATAAAATGCTCATTATCTTTAATCATCAGAGAAATGCAAATCAAAACCACTTTGAACTATTACCTAACTCCAGTAAGATTAACTCACATCACAAAATCCTAAAACTACAGATGTGGTGTGGATGTGGAGAGAAAGAAACACTTCTACACTGCTGGTAGGATTGCAAACTAATACAGTCTTTTTGGGAAGAAGTATGGAGAATACTCAGGGAACAAAAAGTTGACCTACTATTTGATCCTGTAATTCTATTACTAGGCATATACCCAGAAGATCAAAAATCATTTTACAACAAAGACATTTGCACCAGAATGTTTAATGCAGCCCAATTCATAATTGCCAAGTTGTGGAAGCAGCCCAAATGCCTATCAATCTATGAATGGATTAACAAATCGTGGTATATTTATACTATGGAATACTATGCAGCCATAAAAAGATGAAGACTTTACATCTTTTATTTTACATGGATGGAGTTGAAACACATTCTTCTTAGTAAAGTATCTCAAGAATGGGGGGGAAGTGTCCAATGTACTCAATACTATGATAAAACCAATATATAATCATTTACACATTCATACAAATGATAAAACACAAATATAGTCCAGAAAAAAGAACAGGCAAGGAGAGAGAGGGGAGGGTAAGGCAAGTGGAGGAGGAGGGAGGGCATGTGGTGGGATCTTACCTGATATGCACAATGCAAGGGTACGTTTCAAAACAACTAAAAGTAAATTATAAATGTCTCACCACAAAAGAATAAGTGAGGTGATGGTTATGTTAATCAGTTTGCTTTAAGCATTCCATATCAAATCATTACATTATACCCCATAAATGTATACAGTTATAATTTAATAAAAATTAAATAAATAAATAGCAGATATCAATACCTGATATTCTCTAATTTTGAAAGCTCTCTGAATCAAACTACAATTGTGATTTACACAACGTTTATGGAGTCCAATTCGTCATGGATTTAACCTCTTAGGAGTTCAAGAAAATATACATTTATAACAGCATAAATGGAAAAAAAATTGAGGCATTTTATACGATCCTTAAAATTGCTTATTATGGCAACAAGGCAAACAAAATTGGTCCTCTCTATTTATGACATTCTTTGAGCTGTGTGTCACTATGACTTATTTTACTCTTTAAGATAGTCCTTGAGGCTTAGTTTAACTTGATTTCACCTGCCCAGTGAAACAGAAACAACATTAATTTTGAAATATGTTTGACAAAAACGTCTCCTGAGGTTTCCAAGGATCTGACAATGAAATGCTCAATGACACCACAATTTGGGATTTACAGCGAGGCAACTGACATTATTCATAGCATGAGTGGGCTCGAGTCAATCTGGGTGGGGTAAAGGGCATGCCACAGCACTGTCATGAACACCCTTTCTTCAATGTTTTTATCAAAAATGTGGATAGATTCTAAGCAGACAGCTGTTCTAGGCAGCCTTTAAGATGGCCCCAGTTATCCTTGTTTCTGTTATTCACACCTTTGTATAATCCTGGCTGCTATATCTTGTGTGAACTGGCCTAGGGACTCACATCTAATCCATATAATATAGCAAAGGTGATAAAGACTGTGGCCTCCATCTGGCATGTTCTTTCCTGCTCTCTCTTGCTGACTTGCTGTGATGGAATCCCTTTGCCATGTTGTGAATTGCCCATGTGACAAGGAACCCAGGGAGATGTCTGACCAATAGCCAGTGAGAAACTGAGGACCTCAGTCCAACAGCCCATGAGGATCAGAATTCTGCAGTAATCACAAGAAGCTCAGAAACAGATTCTTCTTCATTTGAGGATTCAGATAAGACCACAGCCCCTGCCAACTCCTTCATTACAGCCTGATGAGAGACCTCAAGGCAGAAATACCCAGACAGATCATGCCCTGGATTCTTGACTGGTAGAAACTTTGACATAATAATATTTGGCATTTTAAGCTACTCAGTGGTAGGGTAATTTATTACACAGCAGCAGATAACACACAGTTGATCAGAGGTTGGCAAACTACAATCTGTGGGCCAGATCTAGTTTAAGGCCTGTCATTTTATGGCCCTTAATCTAAGAGTGGTTTTCACATACATACAATTAAAAGAGTTTTATTTTAAAATGAGAGAAAAAGAAGACTATATAACAAAGGCCCATGGCTCACAAAACCTAACATTTTTCACAATCTAGATTTTTATAAAAAAGGTTTGTTAACCCGTGAAGATAAAAATATGACCAATGATAGAATCAAGATTCAAAATGATTGCCTTAACTGACTAGAATGAAGAAATGAAGAAAAATTTAGTGGTCATAAGTAAAAATTCATGTCCTTAAATTCAAAAATTTCATCTCAAAAAGTAGAATAATTATTATGTGAAAAGGATTGAAGAATATTAGTGGATCCTAGGCTCAAAAGGAGTTAACATATAACATGAGGCAGAGTCTCACTCTGGCACCCTGAGTAGAGTGCTATGGCGTCATAGCTCACAGCAACTTCAAGCTTCTGCTCAAGTGATCATCTTGCCTCAGTTTTTCTATATTAAGTAGAGAAGCAATCTCACTATTGCTCAGGCTGGTCTTGAACTCCTGAGCTCAAGCAATCCACCCACCTTGGCCTCCCTGAGTGTTGGGATTACAGGCATATGACACTGTGCTCAGCCCATGATACTTAATATTAAAGTTAATATAATCTAAGTTTGCATGTACGTGAATATAAATCCAGTTCATAGAAGAACATAAGCTCATGACCACTCTGCATCAGTCATAGCACATGTGGAGTGTTTTAACAGGAATCATTTTACTAATTTTTTTTTTTTTTGCAAACTCAAGTTTATTAACAAATCTAGGCAGATTGCCAGGTTCGTGACCATTACATAAAGTGATACAACAGACATTGTAGGGCTCCTGAAAAGAGCACAGAACTGGGAAGTAACTTCACTAGAAAAGAAACAAAAACAAGAAAAAGTCCTCACCGACTGTATCAAATGAAGCCTCTGAGTCCATATACCTGTGTACAAGATGTATAGGAACGGGGAAACCTGGCGAGAACTGTCTCAGTGTGCAGGAGGTCAACCCAAACTCAGAGAAAATAGAGGAAAATCCACCATATTTCTTTATGACAGGAAAGCAGGAAAATAACAACATGGAGAAAGAACGTATTGATCGATGTAGATTAACTGACATATAAACCAGGTTTTTATTGACATAATCTGGTTTAAATTTCACACACTACTTTTTATCAAATATGATAATTCAATTTGGATTTGTAGCTGTCTGATGATTATACAAGATTTATTACTAATTTCTACAAGTTGTTATAACATGAGTGTAATTGCCATATCATCTTTTAAAATATAAAAATGGAACATTTACAGATGAAACCATTACGTGCTTAAGGATTTGCTCTTATTTTTTTTCCCCTTCATTTCAAAATGTTACAGGGGTACAAATATTTTGGTTATGTGAAATTGCTTTTGTATAATGCCATAAGCGTGCCCCTCACTGACACTGTCCACTGTACCCATAAGTTGTGAATTTAGTCCTCCCCTCTGCCCCCCCCCACCTGCTTGCTTCCCACTGAGTTTTATCACCATATGCGCAAAGGGCAGGGCTGCAGAGACACTATTGATTAGTTCCAGTTTAATAGTGAGTACATGGGGTGTTTTTCAACTCCTGCAATATTTCACTAAGAAGGATGCTCTCCAGTTCTATCCAGGTTGCTACAAAACGTATTAGTTCACCATTTTTCATGGCTGAGTAGTATTCCATGGCATACAATACATTTTCTTAATCCACCAACATATTGATGGGCACTTGGGTTGATTCTGCATCATTGCAATTGTGAATTGTGCTGCAATAAACATTCCAATTTATGTGTCTTTTTGGTAAAATGACTTTTTTTCCCCTTTTGGGTAAATGCCCAATAATGGGATCGCTGGTTCAAATGGTAGTTGAGGCATTTTAGTTTGTTGAGGCATCTCCATACAACTTTCCATAGGGGTTGTATTAGTTTACAGTTCCACCAGTAATAATTAAATGTTCCTATCTCTCCAAATTTACACCAGCATCTGTTGTTCTGGGAATTTTTAATAAAAACCATTCTCAGTGGAGTTAGGGGAGACCTCACTGTGTTGGGTTTGCATTTCCCTGGTGATTAAAATGTTGAGCATTTGTTCATATTTTTTTGGCCTTTATCATCTTTTGTAAAGCTTTTCTTCATATCTTTTGCCCACTCTTTTATAAGGTTGTTTGATTTTTTTTCTTGCTGATTTACATAAGTTCTTTATGGATTCTGGTTATCAGCCCCTTATCAATGTATAACATATAAATATATTTTCCCACCCTGTACACTATTTAGTTGCTTTATTAATTATTTCCTTGGCTATCCAGAAGCTATTTAATTTAATCTTGCCCTATTTGTTAAATTTTATTGTTACTATGATTGTCTTTGGGGTCTTCTTAATGAAATGTTTGCCAAGGCCAATGTCTATAAGAGTTTTTTAAACCTTTTCTTCTAGAAGTCTCATAGTTTCATGCCTTAGGATTAAGTCTATTATCCACGTGAATTAATGTTTGTTAGTGGTGAGAGGTGAGAATCCTGCTTCTGTCTTCTACATGTGGCTCTGCATTTTCCCCAGGACCATTTATTGAGTAGGGATTCTTTTCCTCAGCGTATGTTATTGTCCTCTTTTTCAAAGAACAGAGATGAGACAAGGATGATTTTGCATGTGGGTTTCCCGTATGACCCATTGCTCTCAGTTGCTGTTCTTATGCCAGTACCACGCTATTTTGGTTCCAATGGTCTTGTAGTATAGCTTGAAGTCTGGTAGGATGATACCTCCCAATTTGGCCTTTTCCCTTAAAGTTGCTTTGGTTGTTTGGGCTATTTTTCGGTTCCATACGAAGCATAGAATTATTTTTTCTAGATCTTCTAAAACTGATGTTGGTATTTTAATAGAGATTGCATTGAATCAGTAGGCCACTTTGGGTGGCATAGACTTTTTTTTTTTTTTTTTGGAGACCGCATCTCAAGCTGTCACCCTCCATAGAGTTCTGTGGTGTCACAGCTCACAGCAACTTCCAACTCTTGGGCTCAAGCAATTCTCTTGCCTCTGCCTCCCAAGTAGCTGGGACTACAGGCTCCCACCACAACACCCAGCTATTTTTGTTGTTGCAGTTGTCATTGTTTTTTAGCTGGCCCAGACCAGGTTTGAACCTGCCAGCCTTGGTGTTTGTAGCCAAGCACTGCACCACTGGCACCACTGGTGGGCTGAACATTCCAACAATGTATTTTCTGCTGCTCTATGAGCAGGAAATATTTTTCCACTTGTTACTTCCTCTATGATTTCCCTCCTCAGTAACTCCCTGCTGGTTCTCCCTGTAAAGGTATTTCCTATGCACACACCTCTTTGGTTAATTATATTCCTAGGTATTTTATTTTCTTTGTTGCTATTGTGAAAGGTATCATGTCTTTGATTTGATTCTCAGTCTCCTGTGGAGGCCTCAGCATGCCAGATCAATTGTCTCTCTTGACAGCCATGGTGGGGAGTAGAGGGGAGTCAAAGTCTGGAAAGGTCTGAGCCCCACTCCTGTGGAAGCCCCACTGTGGGGGGTGAACCAACAGAAGGGAAAACAGTTCCCAGAAGTCCTGGCTTATGGTCTCTGAAGAGCCACAGGTGGGGCAGGGGAAAGGCAGGAAAAGAGTCTGAAGGGGGGAAAGCCAGCACTCTGTCCTCTCCCCCTCCCCTGGGAGGCAGGGTGTGCAGATCGCCTGGACCCATGGGCCCCCTTTGGCTCTTGTAGTCTGAGCCAGAGTTGGGAAATGTGTGTGTGGAAACCAGCCAGATGAAGACTGGGGGGATGACGCCCCTGTAGAGAAGAACTTCCTAGACCATGATTCCTTGTTTACAGTTATCTTGCTCTGAATGTGGTAAGTGCTGACCGACTCAGATCCAGTGGTTCCTTCAGCTTCTGCATCAGCCAGGGGGACCGGCAGGACTGCTAATGAAAATAGTCCTTGACACTGAACCCTGAAGAGCAGAACTGTGGAGGCACTGAAAAAGTTCCCCTTCGGAAGAGTATTTCTGCCTCAAAATGTGAAAAGTGACTGCTGTCTTATACTCTAGAGGGAGGAGCAGACTTCTAAGCTGACTCAGTATGGTGGAAAACAAAGACGAGGGATTAAAAGAAAAGAAGAAACTCAAAGTGTAGGAGAGAACTGGCTTATATTAAATCACGATCTGAATGAAATTATGTACATACTTAAGGTTAAAATTTAAATCCCATACCTACATTCTGGTAATACATTTGACTTCATTTTGTTCTACAAGTCCAACACCAGTAGCCCCCAACAAGAAACTTCTTTTTCACATCTTAGCTGTAGATCATGATACTCCATAAAAAACCTTTAACCACTAAGGTGTCGGTGCAAATCACTATTGGGTTAAGCTTCATAATTATGAGTGTCCTCATGAGAAACTTATTTCTTATAAATTTGAGGTTGGCTGCTAAAAGATACCAAAGAAATTATTTTAGTAGCTTAGAAACAAAAAAGAAACACTGAGTTAATAGTCTGTCTGGTGGAAAGAAAATGAAAATATATATGGTCAGATTTTCTGTTTGTAATTTGCCAGAGATTATTTGAATATGATAGTCCTGATTATGTTTAGAAGATGTCTTTCAATGTTCAATATATTTTCATTTGTCTGAGAACTGGAAAGGAACATGTCCAGAAAATACTCATTTTGGTTTGAGATATAGAGTTATGTGCCTACACCTTCATTTTGAACTTGAGTTTTCCAGCTACTGTGGACTGGCCATAACAGATTCATGGACAAATTAGAGATGAAACACTTCCAAAATTAGTATTGTTTAATATGTATTTTATCACTTAATAATATCATTAAATATGCTATTATTTCTATTAATTTATATTACTAAATATCACTATTATAAAAGTTTATATCCAGGTAATGCATAGTTTGCTTTTATGTTTTTACTGATTTTATGAAATAAATAAACAAGCTGGTCACGGTGGTTTGTACCTGTAATACCAGCTACTCAGAAGGCTAAGACTGCTTTAGCCCAGCAGTTCAAAGCTTCAGAGAAAACAGAAACATTTTTTGTATCCATCCTTCAAAGACCAGATAAATACCATGTTCTTTGTTAAGCCTTTCTTTATTCCTCTCAAGCTCTTTTTCCAATTTTTTAATTCTTTTTATTTTTAAACTATTAACTTGTTTGAACTACTTATATATTCTAGTTATTAATCCCTTGTCAAATAAAGAGTCAATAAGTATTTTTCTCCTTCTGTGGGTTTTCTCTTCACTTTGTTGACTGTTTATTTTGCTGTGCAGAAGCTAATCGTTAACATAGTTAATGTAGCTAAGAAGTTAATGTCATCCCATCTGTCTACTTTTTCTTGGTTGAGTGTGTTTTTGAGGTCTTACACAAAAAATCTTTGCCCAGACCAATGACCTGGAGCATTTCCCCAATAATATTTTTGTAATATTTTATAATACATTTTATAATGATAATTTTGTAATATTTTTTCTCTGCTACATTTATAGTTTCAGGTCTTTGATGTAATACTATAATCCATTTTGATTTGATTTTTTTTTATAGAGAGAGAGACAGGGACTCCAGTTTCATTCTTGTTCATATTGCTATCCAGTTTTTCCAACACCATTTATAGGAGATACTGTCCTTTCTCCATTGTATTTCTTGGCACCTTTGTTGAAAATAAATTGGCCATAAATGTGTGAATTTATATCTGGGTACTGTATTATGTTCCAGGTGACACATATATGTCATAAGATTATATGACACATATAATATCTGACATTAAGTTCATGAACTTGTCCTAGCTAATACATACCTCATTGCTGAAATGAGGGTCACTTTGGAAGTACTCCCTGGGAAGCTATGTATCAACACCTGTGCCTAGTCCACCCTTCAAAACAATTTTGGAACACTTTTTCCAGAATGGGCATCAGAGTTGTCATCATATTACCCTTGATGTCCTAAATGTAATCAAAATGTCTTCCTTTTAATATTTCCTTTATCTTTGGGTACAGAAAAAAGTCACTGGGAGCCAGATCAGATAATTTGGGGGGGGGGTGTTCCAATACAATTATTGTTTACTGGCTAAAAACTCCTTCACCAACAGTGCATGTGAGCTGGTGTAGTATGGTGATGTGAGAGCCATGAGTTGTTGGCAAAAGTTCATGTCATTTTCATCTAACTTTTTCACTCAGCCTTTTCAGCTCTTTCAAATAGTAAAGTTAGTTAAATTCCCCTGATAAATGTATTAATTTCTTTTCTGTTTTATCTTTTCTTTGAGTTCCTATAAAACTGTTATTTTTGTTTTTGTTTCATTCTGTCACCCTGGGTGTGGCATCATAGTTTACAACAACCTCAGACTCCTGGGCTTAAGCTACCATCTTATCTAGCCTCCTGAGTAGCTGGGACTACATGCACAGACCACAACACCTGGCTAATTTTTCCATTTTAGTAGATGGGGTCTTACTCTTGCTCAAGCTGGTCTTGAACTCCTGAGCTCATGCAATCCACCCACCTCAGCCTCCCAGAGTGGTAGATTATAGGAATGAGCCACTGCACCTGGCATAAAACTATTATTATTAAATTCTTGGTCAGAGAGTTCAAATACTGCCATCTCATTTGGGTGACTCACTGGTTCCTTGCTTTGTCTATTTGAAAAGATCACAGTTCCCTGCCTGATCTTGTTTCTTGTGTATGTACATCTCTGTGTTTGCACTAAAGTGTCAGTTATTTATTTCAGTCTTCTCTGCCTGGTTTGTTTGGGGGCTTATTAGATATATTTGCTTAGAGATTCTTTGTACTTTATCTTTCTTTTTCTCTTTTTATTCCCACTAGATTCCTGCCTCCTTTTCAGCACTAGATGGCATCTTAAGCCCAAGTTTGCCGTTCTAAGTGTCACCCCTTCCAAATGAGGGAGGTCCCAAATGGGATGTCCTGGTAGCACAGGAAAGCTGGTTAAAGGTTCTTGCCTAGAGGACCTGTGGAACAAACCTTTCTGCCACGTGGTGTTGCTTAATAGCCACTCGGACTCAAAATCTCCTTGGGCCGAGTTACAGAGCTGAGTCTCCAGGGCTGGAGATGGTAGTCCCACCTCCCTCTTTGTCTCTGGTTGTGCTCAGGGATATTTCTCCCTGTTGAGACTCCTGATATTTCCTGTAGGTTGAGGGAGGGACAGGTATCCTGCCAGGGAATCTAAGACAGCAGAGAAAGTGGTTATCTACCTCAATCTCACTTTTTTTGGTGTGGAGACTGTAAATCGGGGAAATTTTCCTCATACATAAAGCCTGGCAACTTGGAGGAAAGGCTGTCATGGGTATGGAAGTCCAATTTTCTTACCATCTACATGGAGATTTTTCACTTCTTTCTGGTCCTGGGAACTGTCTTATTCTCATATTTGAGTTCTGAGATTTTGCTGGTGAGAATCTCAGTGCTGTATATTTGTTTGTAGTTTTCTGTGGGGAAGAGGGAAGCCAGGTTGCTTCTATGCTGCCATTTGAAACCTTTGAGCTCTTATTGATCACTTTCTTACTTCTAAACTCCAATAGCACATTTTTTTACTCTGACAACGCACCTTTACTCTGTAACATACCACAAGGCCAGTATCTATGGAGAGGATGGTGGAGCAGAGCATTAGTCATCTGTCTTTCCAGCATAGCTCTAAGAAAGACTCCCTCAAACTATACTGGTGCTGCATGTGGGATTTCCAGAGTGTGGACTCTGAGATCGAGTTTAGTGTGTCATGGGACTAGGGAGTATCGATGTAATTGATACCTGTGGAAGGGGGCAAAAGGAAGCCAAAGTGGAGAAAGAGAAATCAAGCAACGGCCCCAGCCAACCCCATTGGCAGCTCTGAAGCTCGAATGGCCTTGCAGATGGTAAAATCTTACACACCATATCGATCAGTAATTGGGTGCGGGGCTTCCTATGCAGCTCTCCACAACTGAGCCATCTCTGGGGGTGCTGAGAGGTAAGAGTGATCTGCTGACAGCTCCCTCAGAAGCAAAGGACACAGTCCTCTATTGAGAGGGATCCTGACTATATATCACAGTGTCCCCTAGAGATAGCTTGGACCACTCTTCAAAAAAAACTGCCCCAAATTATCGAAATTCTCCTCAGAACTCAAACGTAGCCACCTACTCATACCTAGTAGCTATGACCTCCTCCTCAGGAGAAGATGAATTTCCAGGGTAAATTGACAAGCAGAAAGTAGGAGGCGGAAGTGAAGAAGGCGGCGGAACAGAGGAAGGAGGCAGGAGGTGGGGGAGGAAGAGGAGGGGGAGGAGAGTGACTGAGCTGGGATATTTTAGGGGAACATGTCCAGACATACATGTAGATAATGACTCTCTGCAATTAGAGTTATTATCTTCAACCAACTAGAGACACACAAAGCTATGCCCTCCTGGAGCTCTCAGATGCTGAACTTCACCTGAGCCCAGCATGACCCCTGGGCCATACAGTAACTACCTTACTTGAGATTCCCATTCTTGAGGCTCCGGTGGCATATTTGGCCTACTAAATGGTGTTGTTGAAATAGGAAGTAGATATTCACTGTAAGTCAACAGTTGACTTGCATGATCTGTTTGCATTTGTGGCTAAAATCCAAACAAAGAAATAACAAAATAGAAAAGTATTTCCTGCTTAGAAAATTATAATTCCTTTAGAATTACATGGATGAAATAACTGAGGCCATCTCTCAACTCTCTTTGCTTCTTTGCTGTCTTTGCTGGGGCCCTGGGTCTCGTTAAGAGAAGAATGAGAACTCCAGTTCTCACTGTGCTCCCTCTCCTCCCCAACTTCAGTTCACCTTCCCAGCAGCTGGCCCTGTCACTGTCAGTGGCCCCAGACCTTCAGCCAGATGTTTCACTCAGACCCACCAGGGCAGCAGCTCCATGAGGGCAGCAGTTTCCCAGAGGTTTCCACAGACCTGATGGCGAGTCCCTCCTTTGCTGTTGCTCTGCAGCCGTCTTGGGTACTTGGGTTCTTGCTATTTCCTGCAAGCTCTGGCTTGTCCCTGAGACAGGTATTTAGGGAGTACTGGTTGGTAATGACTTTTCAGACTCTCTTCTTCCAGACCTTCATTTCCAGAGCTCCTTTCACATTTAATAAATCCCATATTCAGATAATGATGAATCCTAAATGATACCCTTTCCAACCGGATAAGATATCATTGGTCTACATGTACAGATACTAATTACCTTTCCAGAATAGAAGCGTTTCTTCACCTCAACCTCAGTCATACTACACCATCCATCATCTCCTTCCCTCCTCATAAGGAGAGGCATCCACCATCTCTAAGAAAGGATGTCTGCCACAAGTGTACTTCAGGTAAAGGTGAACTCTGCCTGCATACATATTTCTTGAGAAATTTGTCTACAGCAACAATTAATTTTACAATATATGAGACTGCACATGTTCCCTGTAAATACTGTCTTTAAAGCCTGGATACAAGTGGGGCACAGTGGCTAACACCTGTAATCCAAGCACTCTGGGAGGCTGAAGTGGAAGGATTGATTGAGGTTAGGAGTTTAAGACCAGATTGAGCATAGTGAGACCCCATCTACTAAAAATAAAAAAAACTAGCCGGGCAAGGTGGTGCACACCTGTGGTCCCAGCTACTCAGGAAGCTGAGGCCGGATTATTGCTTGAGCCCAGGATTTTGAGATAGCTATGAGCTAAGCTGAGTACTCTAGCCCTGGTGACAGACTGAGACATTCTTTAAGTAAATAAATAAAGCCAGGATACACTGACTTGAGAGGCTTTCCAGGGGTCCTCAAACTTTTTAACAGGGGGCCAGATCACTGTCCCTCAGACCATTGGAGGACCAGGCTGTGGGCCCCGGGATGAGTCAGCTGCTAAGCAGGACATGCAGTGGCGGCAAAAACACCCAGCGGGCCAGATAAATGTCCTAGGGGGGCTGTATGTGGCCCGCAGGCTGTAGTTTGAGAACACCTGCTTTAAACCTCTCCCATGACTGATGTTCTTAGACAACAATAAGACAATAGCAAGAGAGCTAAGCACATTTCAGATGCAACGTGTCATATGCTTATGAGGAGTCAAATTTCACAACATGTAGACAGCAGGGACATACAAGGCAAGAGGACCTATACATTTATTTATAGGCAGGTTTATTCCTTTTATTGCTGAAAGACTGGCATGGCCCTACAACCACATCTAGAAGTGAAAGACTTCATTACAGAGCAACCAGAGGCAGCCAGACATCAGGACAAGTGCCACCTGAGGAAGCTCCAGACCTACTGGAAGTGTCCCTGAAGAATCGGGGTGCTGTACCCCGAGGGATCAGGGTGCTCTTCCAAGAGAAGCTCAAACAAGTGTGGGAGCTCCAATCAGGACACTGACCCAACCATATACTGAGGGTCATTCAAGATCCTGAACAAGATTCTATCTGGCAATCCTTTTTCTGACAAAAAGTCCTGATTTTTTTTTTTTTTTTTGAGACAGTCTCACTCTGCCACCCTGGGTAGAGTGCTGTGACATCATAGCTCACAGCAACCTCAAACTCATAGGCTCAAGTGATTCTCCTGCCTCAGCCTCCCAAGTAGCTGGGACTATGGGCGCCCACCACAACACCCAGCTAGTTTTAGAGGCAGGGTCTCACTCTTGCTCAGGCTAGTCTTGAACTCCTGAGCTCAGGTGATCTACCCACCTTGGCCTCCCAGAGTGCTGGGATTGTAGGTGTGAGCACTGCCCCCACCTCTGATGTAAGTATTGCTTAAATAATTGGCATCTAGAGGCAAGCATGCTCAGGATGCTGTAGGAAAGTTATTTTCTGATCCTCCACAGTTTGTTTGATCTAGCCCTTCCCTTCATAAATGTTGAGGGTAATTATTAATGTTTTCATCATGTAGCCTTCACACTGTATCGTACTGCTTTGGACCCTGCCATCTCCGTGATGAGGAAGGTGTGCCATCTCCATAACGACCTGGGAATTTCGCGTGAGATCGTCCTGCGTTACAATGAGTTTTGTGTTTCTACAGGGTATCCCTCAAACCCCCCCCCATGTCTGGATTTACCCTTCCCCTACTCACTGTCACAGCGGAGACTTTAAAACAGTGATCAACCAAAGACAGAAGAACACTAGCATGACTGCATGTCAAATTCACAATATGCCTAGGTCACCGGCCACACATCAGAGAGGTCACTGGCCACACAACAGAGAAGTCAGCCTGCACTCATTTTTACAGACCCCTTGTAGAGCAAACTTGGATTTCGTTTCCACTGCTTTCCTGGCACACCATGCCCGGCACACCATCATCTTTGCCACAAGTCAATTCCTGGAAAAGATCCACAGCAACCCAAAGCGACTGCAACATCTCCCGATATAAGGCCTCCGCCATCTTCATGTCCACCACCACCTAGGCCTGTAGCACATGAGTCTATCCAACATTGTTCAAGCCTTCCCACATGAAAGGTGCCAATTTCTATGTCAAATTCAAGTTTCTAAGCCAAATTTCTGAACAGATTCTCTTGTTACTTTCCACTCTCTGCCTGCCTCAAAGAATTCACCACACCTTTCATGCTTCTGTTGTATGACAGATGTGTGGCCATCTATCCTCTACTGCCACCTTCATTGCGACTCTTTTAATTTCTTCTCTTTAGATCAGTCTCCTCCCCTTCCTTGCCTTCCAGACTTCAGTACAGAACCCAATGCAACAGCCATGATTTTTCTGGAAGACTCCTTTATACCCTCAAAAACTTCTCTGAGCTCTCACTCAACTCCCTTGCTACCACTGAAGTCTGACCAGCTCCTGAAGACTCCAGTTCCCCTGAACACCTCCTAAGTGCATGTGTGTTTGCAGGTGAGTGAGGGAGTTTTTTTCAGATGCCTTCTTTCTTAGTAAAGCAGGAGAAGAGATTACCTTCTGAAAGGAACCAGGAAGGTGTGTGTGTGGGGGGGAATCAGAAACTTGAGGAAAGTGTTACCCTTCCTTTCCAATTCATCCGCATGTTGTATTTACTCTTATTTAAAAATCTGTCTTGATATCAACTGTTTTAACCACCTCCACCACTACTGGAATGGTGTAGGCCAGGATTACATCTTCCCTGGTTCTCCCTGCTGACTGTCCACCTGCATTTTCTTGGCCTCTTCACAGAAGTGACCAGGATGATCTTTTCAACACACAAATCACATCACTGTCCAGCTTAAGGCATGTCAATGGCCTTCCACATTTCTTTGGGTAAAGACAGAAATTCTCATGATGACCCATTATGATTAGCCTGTGCCTGCTTCTTAGACTCATCTGGCAACATGCTTGTCATAGTTCCCCGACACATTGGAGACAATAGCCTCCCTTCACCTCCTGGGAGCCACCATGATGTCTTTAACATCAGGAACTTAGCATAGATATACTTCATCCTTTCTTTAAATAGTTAACTCCTACTCGCCCTTAAAATCTTAGTTCAGCCATAGTTTCCCAGGAAAGCAGTATTGTTGTTCATTTGTTTTGCTTTGTTTTGAGATGGCATTTCACTTTGTGCCCTCAGTAGAGTGTCATAGTTTCACAGCTCACCTCAGATTCTCAAGCAATTCTCTTGTCCTCAGCCTCCAAGTAGGGGATTGCAGGTGCTGGCCACAATGCCTGGCTATTTTGTTTTAGAGATGGGGTCTCACTCTAGTTCAGCTGGTCTCTAACTTCTGAGCTCAGGGCTACCCACCCACCTCAGCCTCCCAGAGCGCTAGGATTATAGGCATGAGCCACTGCTACAGGCCTTAAACTATTTTAAATTGCACATGAAGTTTATGTCCACCATGTGTATACATGGTAGTTCTCAGTAAGTCTGAAAGTTTAAGCTGACAGTCCTGAAAGCTGAGGGAGACAGTGCAGAGGACAGAGTCTATGGCTCCCAGTGTGATTATTACGTACCACCCCTCACTACTTTCTACCTTATACAAGAACACGTTTTCCAACCCATGATGTGCGGGCCTTCCACTTCTAGGTTTACCATTCAAGCATTTCAAATTTATTTTATCTGATCCCTGTGCCCATGGCCTTAGAATTCCATGTATAAGTCCATGTTTTTGCAACTCATTCCAATTGCTAGAGTTGAAAAGCCAAAATACACAGTAGGAAATAATCTGGACTTTGCCACTATTATAGCTAATCCTGACACTCCATCTGGTCAGGACAGTATTAGTAGAAGAAAATCCTATGAACAAGCACTGATGTGAATCCCCATGTAAGGCCAGCAGTTTTAGCTAAGGCCGTGATCTATGATCAGAAATGGGGGTTTGGTCCCTACAGAATAATGAAAGTAAAGCAGCTAAAGTGGAATAATAATTAGTACAGTTTGGTGGTGGTAGTGATGGGGGAAGCCAAGAATTAGAAATAGGAAACCAAATACCAAAGTCTAGTAAAGGACAGGAACAGAACCATAAACTGGGGGATAAGCCAGATGGACTCTGGAATGAGTGAGTGCAGATCTGGAACCAAGTAGGCTTATTCACAGTAATTGTAGTCAATAGGTCGGGGAAGTCAAATTCCTGAAAACATGGCCATGTTTGGCTAATTTAAGTCACAGAGTTGGAATAGAATTGATACCTTCCAGAGCAAGCCCATCACGCCTATAATCCCAGCACTCTGAGAGGCCAAGGTGAGTGGATTGCCTGAGCTCACAGGTTCGAGACCAGCCTGAGCTACAGTGAGACCCTGTCTCTAAAAAAATTAATCAGCATCATGGCAGGTGCCTGTAGTCCCTGCTACTTGGGAGGCTGAGGCAAGAGAATCACTTGAGCCTAAGAGTTTGAGGTTGCTATGAACTATGATGCCACAGCAGTCTACTGGGGACAATAAACTGAGACTCTGACTGTCTCAAAAAAAAAAAAAAAAAAAAAAAGAGCAAGCCCAGGTGTTTGTGTGAGGACCAAAGGGAAAATGCTCCCTAACCAGTTCCCTTTGCATATTTATTATGTGGCCCACAGGTAATAACAGGAATCTCCAGGCTGTCCACCCTCTTCCCATCGGCAGCCCAAATGCTCTAGCCTCCTTGCCGTCTTCCCACACTTGGGTTGACACCACTCAGGACGTCTTGCTTTTACTCCACATTCCTTATTTGCGTCTGACAACACAGTGGGTTTTACTGGATCCACTTCTTCTCCAGCTTTTTTCCTGGGGCAATTCGGTGTGTTTATCTTTTCTTTCCTTTTGCTTCTACCTCCTCTAGGTAATTAATGAACCTACCTAATTAGTTACCTCTGTCTCTGGGGTCCCTTCTCTGAGTGGCTGGTATTCCACTATCCTAAACCTTCCCACTCTCAGAGTAGCAAGTGCAGGACTTAAAGAATACACAATTTAAAGCACTTAGTTTTAAAAGCTTGTGCATTCCTTGTTTTCCGTACAAAAGCCTGTCTAGCTAAATAAATCTTAAGATTCTTTTCTTTTTTTTTTTTTTTTTTGAGACAGAGTCTCACTTTGTTACCCTTGGTAGAGTGCTGTGGCACCATAGCTCACAGCAACCTCAAATTTGGGGGCTCAAGCGATTCTCTTGCCTCAGCCTCCCAAGTAGCTGGGACTACAGGCACCCACCCCAATGCCTAGCTATTTTTAGAGACGGGGTCTTTCTCTGGCTCAGACTGGTCTCAAACCTGTGAACTCAGGCAATCCACCTGCCTCCACCTCCCAAGTGCTGGGATTACAGGCATGAGCCACCGGGCCTGGCCTAAATCTTAAGTTTCTTGAAGAATGGATTGACTCTCTATTACCTCTCTAGTCTTTATAACTCTGAGTACCTCATCAACGTATTGCACTTGCAAATAAAAACAAAATTTGGGTGAGGGACAGTATGTATGGCAATATTTAATTTCATTCAAAGAAGCCTTTCTGAGTAGGTTAAATGCTATCAGATCACACTGAATACATTTACTGTAGAATTTAGGAAAATACTATAGTGTTACCAAGTATTTCTCAAAATGTTTATTTTATTTTTAAGAGTATGTATTATATTATATCATTGGCATTTACACCTGGGAAGACAATCAGAGTATTTAATACCCTGACATATTACCAAGTGTCTCCTTAACAGTGGTATTGATCTCCAAGACTAGTCATGGAGAGAGTCACAGAAAGCATAAATTATTGATGGAGCCCCGAATAGCTTCTCTGAGAATGACATTTAAGTAAAACTCTAAAGAATGAGCATGAGTTAGGTGGAAGAGGGGTCAAACTTCCGGGGAAATCCCTGGGGAGGGCAGGCAGATTGAGTTTCAGCAACTGAAAGGTCTTGCTGCTAAAGGAGAAAGAGTACGGAGGAGTGGGGCATGAGAGGAGCAGGGGCAGAGCGTTCCGAAGACCTCACTCCACTTTATGAACTTTTTCTGAAAAACAATGGGAAGGCATTGGCATATTTGGGGGGGATGATAATATGAAGGGATTTGTGCTTACGATTTATTTGTTTTACTTAATTTTAAGACAGAGTCTTGTTCTGTCCCCGGGGCTAAAATGCAGTGGTGTCATCGTAGCTCACTGCAGCCTCAAAGTCCGGGACTCAAGCTATCTTCAGACCACACCCGAGTGAGTTGTTAATTCTAGAGCAGTCTGCTTTTGGCTGAGGTCATTTTCCAGAACCATCTGTAAGTCAGACTTTAATGGTTTCCTCATCCGACAGTTGGTTGTAGAGACTTTCCCGCAAGGTCATACATGTGGGTCATAGGATGACGGTAACATGTGACAGAAGAACCAGGTAGTGAGGCACCTGTCTGCTCAGGTCATTTCCTACTGGCTCAGGAACAGCTTCACTTCAGCTCTTCTGCGTGTCTCTTCAGGTGATATTGGGGCGCTTCTGGATATAAGCAGCTTTAAGCCTTATTAGATTAGATAAAACGCAGTTTGTGTTGGCCAGCCAAGATCTCAAGCCCTTGCATTTTCAAGGTAATGTGCTCATTCTCTAATAGGGATCACAAGATAAGCAAGAACCCTCCTCAAATATAGGATAGGTAATTGTATTACATTGATCATAGATCTGAAGCCCTAGGTACCTATATTGTGATTCTCTTACTGGGACTTGCCACAGGCTCCAAAACAGCATCTCGACTCTCAGTTACTGATTATAAAGGCTAAGCACAATAACTGATGCTACAGCCTAAAGCTAGAAAGTTCTCCTGAAACTGAGAACCATTCAAAGCCGGTAGCTTTCATTAAATAGATTGGAGTAGCACACACAAATGTGATGTATTTTGCTTACAAAATCCAAAGAGGTTCATCAAGTGATTTTTCTATCTATCTATCTATCTATCTATCTATCTATCTATATCTATGTATCTATCTATCTATCTATCTATCTATCTATATATCTATCATATTTATGACCTTGTGGGAAAGTCTCTATTTGGGGAAAAGGTGTAGCAATTCTCCTATTATACTGCAAAAGATATGCTGAGAAGCTCAAGACTATCTGACCCCCAGACATTTCAGTGAGGTCTCAGTTACTTAGATTTTTCAGGGGAGTCTATCTCTACTCACTGAAATCTAGTAACCTAGTCCTATGAACATATCCCATCAAAGCAGTTGGTCAGTGTGGTGTTGTCTGAGATTATGAGATGATGAGATGGTAAAGATTTCTGCAGATTAAATTGTAATCCGTACCTGGAGAGCTGAAATAGATCAATAAAAATATAAGCCAGGCACTGTGATGCATACCTGTAGTCCCAGCTACTTTAGTGCCTGAGGTGGAATGATCACTTGAGTCCAAAAGGTCGAGGCTGTCATGTACTGCGACTGTTCCTGAGAATACCCACTGTGCTCCAGCCTGGGCAACATACTGAGACCCTGTCTCTAAAAAGTAAGATAAAATTTAAAATGTAATCATGTTTCATGAGGTGAAAGCAAATGCTTTCTGGAGTTCTCATCTTACAAAGATAGAGGGAGAAAGAAGTGATTACCAGATAAATAGCCATATTCTAACTGCTAGAGGCTGTGCTGATTTGATTTGTTAAAGAGACCACATCAAGAATAGGGGCTCTAATTGGAATCACTACCTGATCATATTTACAGTCATCCCCTGTTACTCTCCAAGATTCATCCGTTTTATCTGAGCCAGAAAGGTTAATGGAAATATGAGGGAGTCATTACCATCGTCCAATTTCTCCAGGGATGTAGTTTTGCTAATTTTGTAGGGAAAGAAGTTCCAGAGGCTTCTGTTTGGCCTTTCCTGCATAAATGTCCTCATTCCAAAGATTAAGAAGGCAACATAGGTATTTCTACAATGTTAAATATGTCCATAAAAGAACTGAAAAAATAACGAGCAGGTGAAACTGTCGTGAAGCAGACTCAAGACACAACTCCTAACCTCCATAAGTAATAGTTCTGATTGGTGGATCATAACAGAATTCCAAGGAATGGATTTTCAAATATGCTAAGAGTCAGTGTCCAGTAATCCCTGGGTATTCCCCTTTGGCCAGTATATAGATACAGTATTGATCAGCTGTTTCTGTGTAATGCATAACCCCAACATTCAGTGGTTTACCACAATTGTTATTATTGCTCACATCTGTGGGTCAGGTGTTCTAGACTGGATTAAATAGGATAGAGAAGCATTCCCAAAGTCCATATGTTACTTTCAAAACTCCAAAGAGTCCCTATGGGTGGGATCCTTTTTTACTGGTAGGGAATGAAAGGGCTTGTGTGGGAGCCTCTGCTTATCTCCGCGGGGCTCACTCACATGTCAGTAGTTTACCGAGGATACTGCTGCCCCATGTGTGAGTTTGCTGACCCAGCTCTGCTCCATTGCACTTTTTTCTTGGTTCAGTGAACTAGCTGGGACATGTTCTCACAACAATGATGGAAGTGGAAGACAGACATGTGCGAATACCTGCCTAGGCTCAGAACTGACACAACATCTCTTCCACCCATAAGACACTAGCTAATGCCAAGTCATATGTTGAGCCAAACTCAGGGGCAAGTTGTAGATGGAGATGAGGGAAGAAATGGGGCCAACCATTAGCAAATGTCCACAGGTCCCTTGTAGAATGTAAAGAGAAAGATTTATAGAGTGTGCCTTTGATGTATATATCTTCCTCAAGTGACCCCTTCTTTTTCTCAGGGATCCTAGGGACTGTGCAGGTCTCAGGTATAGAGATTAGCTGTAATTCTCAGTATGTTTTGGTTATAACAGGATCACCATATGGTCCAATTCATGGGGACACATTCTCATTGCATTCTCATTCTCTCTTTATGCTCCAGGAGACACCATCTATATACAAGGTCTGACAATTAAGTTTGCCAACTTGCCACCATGTACTTGTTGGCAGAACTATACAAACAGCTTGATAAGGTTTCATAATCCTGATATGTCAGTGTCTCACAGCTGAGTTCATGTTGATCTGTGATAGTGTCTTGCTGAGGTGCATTCATTACTGCTGTGTATTTACATGTGCCACCATGACAGTGTTGGAACTTGAATTAGAGCAACAAACAAACATTAAGTTTCTTGTTAAACTTGGCAAGAATGGAAGTGAAAACTGGAACATGTTAGTCCAAGTTTATGTGGATAATGCCATGAAAAAATGGTAGAATACAAATACAGGAAATGTTTTTCTGAGGGGAGAGAAAGCATCACTGATGAAGAGAAGTCAGGACAACCAGTAGTGAGCAGAACTGATGAAAACATTGCAAAATTTATCAAACTGGGGTGGCATCTGTGGCTCAAAGGAGTAGGGCACTGGCCCCACTATCCAGGAGGTGGCAGGTTCAAACCCAGCCCCAGCCAAAAACTGCAAAAAAAGAAAAAATTATCAAATTGTGCATCAAAATTGTCAGTTGACTATGAGAAGCATAGCAGACCAAGTAAATATTGATAGAGGCACAGTTAGGAAAATCTTAACTGAAAATCTTGGCCAAGAACTCATGGCTCTTGCATCATGACAATGCACCAGTTCACACAGCACTATCTGTGAGAGACTTTTTAGCCAGTAAACAAATAACTATATTGGAACATCTTCCCTACTCACTTCATCTGGCCCCTAGTGACTTTTTTTCTTTACCCAAAGATAAAGGAAATGCTGAAAGGAAGACATTTGATGGCATTCGGGACATTGAGGGTAATAAAGGCAGCTCCAATGCCTATTCCAGAAAAATTAATTCCAGAATTGCCTTGAAGAGTGTCATACACACTGGCATCTGTGTATAGCTTCCCAAGAAGAGTACTTCGAAGGTGACCACAGCAATATTCAGCCATAGGTCTGTGGGACTTTTTCTAGATTGAGTTCGTGAACTTAATTCTCAGAGCTTTGTAGACTACAGTGTAAATGTTTCTAAGAGCTATGTGCAGCAAGACAGTCCTGGTTATTCCTGTGAGTGCCTTCTGTATAAGTCCTAAGAAACTTCATGGTCAGTTTGCCATTATCAAAAATACGTTCCTTCTCAATACCACTGCAGTCTTACAGTTACAGCAATGATACCTGCCTTGCTTCTGTTGCTCAGATACTGCAATTTAGTTTGTCCTACTTTGGGATAACATCATTTCTGTTAAAATCAGGGAGCTTCTTTCAATAGCAGCATTTTCTATTTTATCCCTAGTTTTTAGATGGTGGATGCTAGAGAGCTAAGATTTTAAAGACTGCTGACACCTCTGCCATGACCTCAATGCTTAGGTGAAAGAAGTATCTCCTGGGCCCCTGTGGGAGGTGATAGAAGATAAGTGAGAGTCAACATAATAATCCATTCAAGTTTTCTTACCTCCTTAAATCTTTCTATTCCCTCCTCTACATTTTGCCAAGGAAATTCTGGTATCTCAAATCCACTTAACATTGCACACCATTAAAAATACATTTTTGTTGGGCAGCACCTGTGGCTCAAAGGAGTAGCGCCAGCCCCATATGCTGGAGGTGGCAGGTTTAAACCCACCCCTGGTCAAAAACTGCAAAAAAATAAATAAAAAAAAATACACTCTTGTCATTTGAGGAAGCAAATGATTAAAGCCACTTCTGGAGTATGCATTTTAATAAAGGAAAAACTGTATTAAAATTGTAATACTTTTTACAATAATTTTTATTCTAATAAAAATTAACTCATGTAAAAAAATTTAAAAAAAAAGAAAGAAAGAAAATTCAGCATTGCCATCCAGGCCGTGGTGCATGAAGACTGACTGTGTGTACGTGGTCCAGAAGTGCACATGATGGTGGTGTCCTTCTCTTATAAAAAAGTATAACTTCTACCTTGGTGGTATGACTGAAACTAACCTTTTTTTCCTTTCTTGAGTGTTTAGTATCAAAGGTTCTTAAATGTGAAAATGTGCCGGTCGTGATTTAAAAATAAATAAAAAATAATAATAGAAATTAGAAAACAAAAAAAGAATTCATCCAGAGCCCATAAAACCAAATCATGCAAGATAAAAATTGTAGCTCCATCTTTGGTATACACTTTGGAGGCTGCTCGGGCAAACTCAAGTTGTTCTGTGCATTCTGTAAGAAGCTAGATAACACAGGCTATAAGGAACCAACAGGAAATAGTGGTAGAACTGGAAATAATCATGAAGTGTTCATCATTTCTGAGAAAGTCCTTTAATTTGAGAAAATAGAAAGCCAAATAACTAATCAAAGATCTTGATCTTTGATCTTTGACTAGAGAAAATTTTTGATATTGAATTGTCCGACCTAATCTCACAACATTAGTCTAGTCCAGCAGTAATAATTCCTGGCTTCAAAAACTTAACACAGCAGTTGATGTATGTTAACACATTTTACCACCTAAGTATTTTCTAAGAAATGTTTGACTTAGAAATCCACTTTTGCTCCTCTATAAGGTATAAAATTGTTGTAATACTTCATATTGATGAACTGCTTTAACATAAGTGAATAGTTAACTTTCAAAGCAAGATCTGACATGTATTATAACCTCCTTTGTGCAGATGGGAAAAAGGATAAAAGGTTAATATTTTTGCCTAAGACCATAAAAGCCAGCTATGGATCCCTGGGTGAAGTCACTAATTTCTATACTTTGCTTAGTCCGTTGAACAACAAATATCTTAAATTTTAAAATCCATTTGTTTTCAGCCAAAGAGGTAAATGAACAGATACATGTGTTTGCAGGCAAGTATGCAGGGTAACTCCATATCACATTCGTCATCACTTGTGAAATATGTTGTTAATGGTATTGATCAGAACGTGTAAACAAGACAATCATCACACAATGGGAGGACAGGCTGGGTTCCGGCCTTTTGGTCTCTCCTCGCTTCCTATGATGGTGTGGAGTGGCCTCCAAGATAGATCACGTAGTTACTCCTAATACAACCCCACTTTTCCAACTCAAAATGAAACATCCTATCAACAAACAAGTACTTAGATGCCCCCAGAGGACAAATGAGGTGGCATCTCTTAGACTATTCTGATAACATAAAATTTGAAGCTGGCATGGGAAGCAAGGCAGAAAAGAGCATTCTGTCAAAGAGAATAAAGAAAATCTGGTCACCTTGTACACATATATCTTCACTCTGGACCCAATCTAGGAACCTCTGGTTTTCATTTTCCGAAGTCTGTATCCCAAAAATGCAATCAAAGAAGATGTCTCTAAGCCAAAAAAAAAAAAAAAAATTGTAATACTCTCTATATATGATAACAAAAAATGAATATAAGTTACGTTTGACTTCTACAATTACAAGAGGTGCTCAACATGACATGTATGTGTCTTTGATCTGTATTATTTTTCTTCTCTCTGAGAAACTTCTTTCAATATTTATTGCAAGGCAGGTCTACTGGCAATAGCATCTCAGTTTTTGTCAGTCTGGTAGTCTTTATTTCTTCATTGCTTTTGAAGAATAATTTTGCAAAGAACCAAATTCTAAATTGGTGTTTTTTTCTTGCAACACTTCAAATATTTCATTCTACTACTTTCTTCTTACTTGCATGGTTTCTGAGGAGAAGTCGGGTATATTTCTTTTCTTTGCTTCTCTAGAGGTAAGGTATCTTTTCCTCTATCTTCCTTCAGAAAACTTTTGTTGATTTTTGATTTTCTGAAAGTTCAATGTAATATGCCTAAGTGTAGGGCTCTGAGGTCTTGGGGGACATTGATCCTGCTTGGTGTTCTCTGAATTCTTGGGTCTGTGGTTTGATGTATGACATCAGTTGGGGGAGGGAGTTCTCAGTTATCATTGCTGCAAATATTTCTTTTTTATCTCTTTCTCCTCCTTTCGGTATTCCCGTTACACTTATCTACACTTTTTGTAGTTGTTCCACAGTTCTTGAACATTCTTTTCTTCTTTTCCCCTCAGTCTTTTTTCTCTTTACTTTTCTGTTTTAGAAGTTTCTATTGTCATATCTTCAAGGGTGGCGATTCTTTCCTCAGCTGTGTCCAGTCTGTCTAAAATTCCGTCAAAAGCAGTTTTCATAATGTCAATGTTTTTGATCTCCAGCATTTTCAAATGCTTTTTAAAAATGTCCATGTCTTTGCTGACATTATCTGTTTGTTTGTGCATGTTGTCTACTTTTTATGTTAAATCCCTTAGCATATTAATGATAGGTTTGGCTTTCCTTTGAATTCTGGTTTTCCTAATTCCAACATTCTTGCCATATTTGACTCTGTTCTAATGTCTCTTCCTCTCCTCGAACTTTTTTTTTCCTTTT
Source organism: Otolemur garnettii (assembly GCF_000181295.1). Classification (NCBI taxonomy): domain Eukaryota; kingdom Metazoa; phylum Chordata; class Mammalia; order Primates; family Galagidae; genus Otolemur; species Otolemur garnettii. Next base: position 14,526,727 of record NW_003852434.1, read on the forward strand.
GTAAACTTTGTAATTTTTTGTTGAAAGGTGGACATGATATACTGGGTAAAAGGAACTGCAGAAAATAAACCTTTCGTAATGTAGTGGCAAGTTGCAGGGGGAGTGGAAGCTGCCTGTAACCCTGGGATTAGGTCTCAGTCCTCTGCACAACCCTGCACTGTGGACTTCACCAGTGTTTTTTACTGATTTTTCCCTCTTCTGTGGGCAGAATTGCTAGAGGGGGCTGGAAGTGAACATTTCCCTTCCCCCAACGTGGAGTTGGGTGTTTTCCTTCCCCTGGATTAGTTAGGCTTTGATAAAACTCCATCAGAGTAGCCCCTAGTGAAACAGCTTTTAGGACTGACTTTGTTAAGGACAGAACTCGGATATATTTCAAAATGCTTTCTCTTTTTGTTTTCCATCTGGAAGCGTGAAGAGACTTTTCCCTGATATTCACTATGAGAACTGGGTAGGGTACCTGGAGGTTTAATTCACAACAGTATGCAGTCCCTCGTGACTGGATGGTCCTGGAGTTTTTAACGTTCAGGCTCATTATCCATAGTGAGCCACTAGCATTTCACCAATTATGGTTCAGGTTTTCTCATCCCAGCACTGGTTCCCAGAGAAGTTTTTGTTCTTGGGTTGTTGCTCCAGTTAAGTTATGATTATCAATATCTGCCTTTCTGTCTTTTCAATTTTGGAGGCAGCAATTTTCCCTGTGATCTTCTTCTCTGAGAAATCTAAAAAAAACTGTTGACTTTTCACTTTGTTCATCTTTTCACTTGTTATTAGGATGGAGTGGCAACATCTACATTCCTTATATATCTGATTAGAAATGCTGTCTGCTTTTTAAAGTCATTGCTATGTCTGCAAATATCAAAGTCACTAATACTGTTTTCTGTGTTAAGTTACGTGATATAAAACATCTGCATATTTGAGGATTCATGGTCTCTGCATGAGTTCCTGGGTGTATTTTGACGATGTATTTTACTAACTATGCCTGCACAAAACAAATTCACAACTATGTACTTTTGTGTAAGCTGTACCCTGCGCCCTAAATAATATTCTAGATACTATATGAATATAGTGGGTATTTAATAAACATTTGTGGCATAATCAATAAATGAATGAATGAAAGATTTCTTTGGGATTCCCTGGATTCTTCTTGTATCACTAGTTCACACCACAACTTTCTAATGAACTCAATTTGTCCTGAGAAAGATACAAGCCAGACATTGTTCTAACAAACATAAAACAGAACCCAAAGTGTGAGTATCTTACTTATTTAGTAATGACAATTAATGCACATTATTTTGTTGTAGCTTATCTCTGGCTTACTCTTATTCTCAGATTGCCTTTCTCTGTTATCCAGGACTCTCTTAAGTTTTCCCTTTCCTTTATTCCCTTCTGTCCCAATCTAGGAGTACACACAGAAAAACAATACTGATTTTAATTTTAACCTAAATAAACTTTAAAGGGAGAAACACATTTTCAGCAAAAAAGTAATAACACAAAATATATGTTACCCAAATAACATTTAATTGATTTCAAATGTTCTTATTCATGTAGCAATTCTGTTCCATAACAATGCCAAGTAATTAGTGACTACTTACGCAGGACTGTCATTCTGTCACCCCTCAGATTAACTATTAATATTTTTTACTTGGCTCTGGCTCCAGACCAGTGGACTAAAAATTTATTAATTTCAAAAAAGAGTGATCAAAGAGAATAAAGGGGATCTCAAAGTCATGTCCTATGAGGAATGACTGAAAAGAGTAGGATGTTTATCTACGGAAAAGAAGACTAGGGTCGCTGGGTGAATAGAAGTCAGAGGGAGGCAGATTTCCTATCATCTACCCCCAAATCCATAGCATGGTCCACAGGCCCCAAGTCATCTGGCCAACATTCTTCCACTCACTTGCTGTTTCTTCGCTCTTTTGACACAGTTGGATGCCTCTTTCTTTGGGTCTTTTGCACATATGTAGCTTAGTAGGGGTATTCTCTACTTTTTTGCCTATCTACTTCCTACTGGATAGATCTCTCTTCTGACATTTCTTCCTCAGAGAAGCCCCACTCCCCCAAATAAAACAAAAGTTGCTAGTTCAAGTTTCCATTGTAGCAGTTATTTCATTTGTGTGGTTCTTACAATAGATTATAAGCTTCGACGTATAAGGGACCAGGTTCGTTTTGCTAACCACTTTCTTACCCCAATGCCTGTTACATAGCAGGTAGGCAACAAGTACCAGATGAATGAAAATGCATCCATATGTTGGAGAGATTGTTGCTTTTCAACTCAAATGCCAAAATTAAAAAATAATTACCACACAGAGGAGGCAATAACAAAATGAAAACAAGTGGCATAAGTGAGTCACTATTGACCGGCATAAGGTGATAAGAATTTATGGAACTGTGAAGAATTGAAGAGAGTGTTGCCTTGTAAAAGGCATTTCAAATTCAAACAACTTTCAAATGCGCTGATGATAAAATATAGCCTGTTCATGTACTACTATATTTGGCAATAGGCTGCCAAGTTGCAACACTTGAATAAATTGATACATTCAGTATATGTTTATTACAATGATATTATACAAGACATAGAACGCTATGAGAAAATGTTTACGCACATTGTTTTTAAAAGGCACACTACATACAGCACAGGTTTGTACTAAAATGTCAACAGTGGCTATCTCTAGCTGATGGAATTATATATTCTTTTGTGTGTGCTTTTTTGTATTTCCTTAGTGTTCTGCAATGACTATTCATTGATTTTGTATTCGGAAGTCAGTTGTTTTCCCAAGGTAGAGAAGTGATTCAGGTGCCAATGTGGAGGATGAAATGCATGAGAACAGAATCAAAAGAGGGAGAGTAACGGACTATTGCAATAGCATGGGCAAAAGATGGTGAAAGCCAAATTAAGGCAGGGGCTAGGGGAGGAAAGAAAGTAATTAGATGTGAGAACATAGAATAGGATTCAGTAATTTTGGTCTATCTTCATTGGAGGTAAAGGTTAAGGAAATAGTAACTTAAACATGTAATTTCTATTGATGGTCTTGGATCTCTATGGGTTGGACATAAAGGTTATGGAATCATCCGCCTTAAATATGGTACTTGAAACTGTGAACCTAAATAAGATTCCTTTGGGAAAGAATGTAAAATACATATGGGGGTAAAGCCTGAATTATGGGGAATTTTTAAAGTTAAGAGTCAGGTAGAAGACTCATAAAAATACTAAGTAGGAATGATTGGAGAGATAAAGCAACAAGCAGGAGGTTATCCTGGACACGGAAGTGGGCATCAAGTAGGAACTTTCCAAGGTGCTAGTGGAGAAAGCATCTTTCCTGTTTGATGTTTGGCCCTTGTGAAAGGACCTCCATTAGTTCTAGGTCTTCCTCTATACTGGGTAGGATGAGTGATTTATATGATTAGAAGATTTGTGAAGAATGTTTGATTTAGTTCTGTCTTCCAATGTTTTGAGAACAAAGTTGTCCACAAAGTTCTTATTTGATTCTCCACATGGCCCTTGTCAAGTTTGCTAGGAATTGGAGGTATATATCTGCTTAAGTCTGGGGACAAGTTGGCAGGTCTTCTGGGTTTTACACTAAAGCAACCTTAACCAACCTATATATTTTTAAATTTTTGTTTTATTTCCAAAATTATTCAGAACGTAGGTAAGACAGAGGGGAATTATTTTATTGGGACCCCCTGGAAGCTTCAAAAACTAATGTCAAATGTCAGAAGAGCCAGGTAAGGTAGAGTCTGAAAAGAGGCTAATGAATTTGGCAATCAGGAAGTAATCATAAATCACTGTCTTCCTTGATAAAATCAAACACAATCCTTCAAGGAAGGAATCTGACTGGCCACCAAGGATGGGGAGAGGAGAAAACTGTAACTACTGCCCTACTCATTGTCCTGTAAGATTTTCTAAGAATGGGACCATGTCACTTAGGGGACTCTATTAGTCAGGGTTTATTTTTAGTTGCAAATTAAGAAAATCTTTAGAATAGCTTAAATGAGGGCTGGAGAGTTGGGAAGAAGCAGCAGAATTAGTGGTCTCTTAATAAATTAAGAACAATGGATGAGTCTAAGACCCTGGCTTTCAAATGATACCATTTGGATTTTGGTTTTCTTTCGATTGCTTGTAACTGGCTTCTTTTTTTCCACCATATCATAAGACAGATTTGCAAGTTTTCTCAAGGATGGTCATCAGCAGTTCTAACTAGTTTGATTCATATGCCTGTATCTTCATGGCAGGGGAGAAAGTGTCATATAATTGACAGCCTTATCGAGTAGGAGAGAGGCATTTCCTGAAAAGAAATGATGAAGAGAGAAAAAGTATTGCTCAGATATGCTAGTGCTTGGGACCCAGCATCCATAATTTTTTTTCTTTCTGTACATATACTTTCAAAAATACACTAGTTCAAAGACAATGTGATCATCCCATGGAAAACTGAAATACACTCCAGCCCAATGGGAGACATGCCAAGGTCTCTTCCAGTTATTGCAATAAAACCCCAAAGTTCTGGATCTTGTGTTTCTTTTGGTTATATTTGGATGCAGCTCTTTATGATACAGCATATGACAATAATTGTATTAAATAGTGATATAAGGTTAAGAAGAGCAAGGGTGCCTTAATTAGCTAATAGACGAGGTCTCTGGTCACTTAACTTAGTGTTCTGGGATTTGCTCTCTGGAAGGCACGTCCCTATTCCTTGCCCACACATGAAAAGTTACTGAAATTAATCTTTCATAGGCCTTTGTTTGGTGTTCTGTCAATATAATTCTCTTGAAGTCTTAGTTGGCTGCTGGTCACTTCGCTTTTTGGTAAATGTGGTATAGAAACCAAACGCAGAGATGGTGTACAAATCTGTTTTCTGCCTCTTAACAATGAGTTGCAGGAATGCAATGCAGTATCTATCTTCCAGCCAGTGAAATTTAACTAAGCATTTCTATTTTGACCTTTGGATCCAACATTATAAACTGAGAGATAAGCTTAGGGATAATACAGCTAGGTTATCCCTGTCTCCTTGGCCCCAGGTTGCACCTCAGTGTTTGGCTTCTCACAATAGGGCAAATTTGTCAAGTTTTGTTTGACATTATGGGTACAGCATGAGATGCATGAGGTGATTAAGAATCAGGCTTTTCCCTGGGTTCCAATGATATATTTTACTGTGTTTGCAACAGTCTGCCTTTGTTGGCACTAATGATAGCTCAGGACAGAGTATGGGCTTTCCAAACCTGCAGCATGCAGGTTTACTTATAATTCAGCCATATGGATGACTGGCTACGTACAGAAAGGTGGTATTATACATGTCTTCTAGAAGCAGCTAGCTAAAACTGAAGTTCATCCCTTTCCTGTAAGATGCCACTAATGAACACACTCCAAAATCCTGACTTCTTTCTACCAATTTCCGTAGGGCTTCAATTTTGATATTGAAATTGTCTTAAGGCCCCAAATCCAGTAGGATGCTTGCTTACTAGCACATAGTAAGTATGCCAAACCTCCTAGCCAGGGCCAAGGAATCTTAACTCACCTATACGCACCAGTTGTATATCTCAAGAGACTCATTTGTTGTCAATAGTACTATTTTGTGTAATAGTCAGAAATAAAAAAAAACTTTGGCGTTCTGAGATTTCGTACTCCCTCCCAGTTTGCCTGTTTTAATATCACATTGCTCTTGGATCCAAGTACAGACAGTTCAAAGTTTCAAGTATTTTCAGGCTGTTCTCCTCTTTCTCAGATTTTGTCTGGTTGCAGGACATAAGTTTTTCACCATAATAACATTAGGTGTTGGAGGGAACCTAAATTTGTTGCTGAAATGTCCCTTGTTAATACAATTTATAATTTATTCTCTCCGAGTGATTGTTTTTGTCTGCTCTGCCTCAGAACTTGTGGTTGATGATGTTTTCTGAATAGGATCCTGCATTCAATACACGGATTAACACCAGGGCCTCTGCCATGGGTTTCTGCCACTCACTACTCTAGTCAGCTCCTGGCCAACAACTGGGCTCTTATAAGGAATCACATTTACATACCTCTTAAGTAAGTAATTTTGTATCTCTTACTCTACTGTAGTCAAGGAAGGTACAGGAGTAAGAATGGTCATCAATGCTACTTAGCCCTCTGCTTAAATATGTTAAGCTGCCATTTCTGTTTGACTGTAACTGGCTGTGTTATGCAAACTTCCAGGTGATAGCATGGCAGAGTCACAAGTTTCTGGTTTTTTACCCCCAGGTATTCCTGGCAGTGTCTATCCCTTACTCTTGGAATTTCAACCAAGCAGGGAGCCAGCAAATGTCTCAATTTATGGGGTGGTGCCTGTGGCCCAAAGGAATAGGGTGCCGGCCCCATATACCTGAGGTGGTGGTTTCAAACCCGGCCCTGGCCAAAAACTGCAAAAAAAAACCAAAAAACAAAAAACAAAGCAAAAACTCAATTTATGGCTTCTTTCCTCTTTTGCAGTATCATTGCGACTATAATGATTTACTATAATGATTTCATTATTATGCAGGTTTGCTCTATATAGTGACCAGAGGCCAGAGGTAGCTTGATTTTTCGCTTAATTCCATAACAAGGCATTTTTTTTGGCAACAGAGAGAGGGTCTCTGAGTAACTTGGTTTTGTCAACCTGCCGATTTCTAATCACTATAGCTGGATGATCAGGTACTGTGACTGGCCTGACTTAGGGGCCCACTCCTGTGGTATGAAAGTTAGTATTAGGGTATGGATGACTGTATCTGGAAAATAAGTGCAGGTCTATAAAAGTTAGGATAAATGCTCAAATCTCAGTGGCTTACACAAAAGAATGCATATAAACTGACAAGCAGCTATTATCAAGGCTGAGGAAACCCTCTAGAGTCCTTCTATCTTGTGAACTCATCATCTTCAACACATAGCTTCCAGGGCAAATTTGTTCATCTGCCTCAAGTTGGTGGAGACTGAGTATCTTTGAGGCCTGCTCATGGAATGTTTTCATGGGTCACAGCTAGAATAAGAACACATCACTTTTGTGAACATTCTACTGATTAGAACCTAATTGGCACACCTAACCAGTGCACGTAACTGCAAGGGAGGCTGGGAGATTCAAATACCTAGCATTTGCATTTGATCACTGAGTATGTCTTTTACTTCTTTCCACATATAGAATATATACCACTCCAAGGATTCAACCTGAAGTCATGGGATCAGGCTCACAGTTGAGGATTTTCATATAATGTGCAGTCCTCTTCATTAGATGTGACCTAAGACCTAACATGACAAGTTATTTCTACTATCAGATCATGTCTCTTCAAAATCAATATATGATGGCAGATAAGGAACAGGTAACTAAAGTGTTTTGCTTTATTTTGTTTTTCTGAGAAGGGTCTAGCTCTGTCTCCTAGGCTAGAGTTCAGCAGAGTCATATAGGTCATAGCAACCTCAAATTTCCAGGCTCAAGCCATTCTTTCTTCAGCCTCCCAAGCAGCTGTGACTAAGATGGGTGCCATCACAGTTAGCTAATTTTTAAAAATTTTTTGTAGAGACAGGGTCTTGCTGTGTTACCCAGGCTAGCCTCCAACTCCTGTGCTCAAGACATGCTCTGGCCTCAGCCACCCAAAGTGCTGGGATTATAGGAATAAGTCACTATATCCAGCACATTCTCTCATTTGGAAAAGAAAAATGTGAGACACTCAGTAATATTGATGGATAATGATAAAATACTGCAAGCATTTATGATCCAACTCCTGAGAGTGGAGGAAGTTTTGATAAGACCCCAATTCTGGACTTTGGGAGGAAATCCCTTGTCCCCATTATTCTGTATAGCTCCTGTTACCAGCCTCTTAAATGTTCTTCTTTATTCATATTCTCAGTGGCCCCTTCCTGCATGAGTACTGGGGAGCTGTTAAGGTTTTATGCTGTATTTCCTATTTATTCAAGTTCAGGACTGAATAGCTGCCTTACTGTTTTAACACTTGAACAATGATATTTGAACAGTTTAACAGTTTGATTAACAAAAACTTAAGTCTTCTGATCTATTTGTTTATAGTGACTTTGACCAAATTTCTTTCTTACATAATTCTAAAGCCGGATTTACTTCTTTGCTTCCTTTCTCCATGGCAGTTTCTCTGGAACTTTATCACAGATACTGAGGCTTTCTGAAACAATGACTTTGGATGGATCTGATCTTCAGTGCAGAACTAAATCTTAAGGAAACTGTATTCAAGGTCTCTTCTTGTTTCTTTCTTTCTTTTTTAACTGCTAAAGAGCTAGTAGGTCAGCCTTTCCAACCCTTCCAAATATTCCTACATACTTTTATTTCTGCCAATTACTTCCTAAGCTTATCTGCCCAGTAAAACCTCACTAAAATAAAAATATACAATTCAACTTACACTATTACTTTTACTCTTGTCAACCATTTCATCTGGAGCTAGTCTCGATATGTAATCCGGTTTTCAGTTTTTCCAGGTGACAGTTTTACATCTTGCTTTGCCATTGCAAACATGAGTCCACTTCTTTCAACCTCCAAATCAACTTCTCTACTACCTACTACATCATAACTAAGCTGATGCAACATACTTTAGGTTATTGTCTTAGCAGTACCCCATTTCTGGTACTGATCTTTCCTAGAAATTAGTTATTCTTATTCTAGCTCCTGTATCAATTTTCAAATTTCAGTGTTCTTTCTTATAAGAAGTCCAAAAAGGTATTTTCTAATGGGGTTGGGTTTCTTTTAAGTACTGTTCCAACCTCTCATGCTCTCTCTCTATTATGGCATCTCCAACACATAGCTTTAGAGATTACTATGCTCACTGACATTGAGTGGATGGAGAAAGACTAAAGCAGACAGGAGGACTTCATTAAACCTCAAAATAAGCATGTAACTTCCATTTATGTTTCACTGGCTACAACCTAATCGTATGGTCACAACTAACTACAAAGGAACTTGGAATTTAGTGTAGCTCTGAACCAAGAAAGAAGTGAGTTTATTATTAATTTGTAACACTTTTCTTTTTTCTTGAGACAGAGTCTCACCCCCACATCCTAGGTAGAGTACCCTGCTGTCATCATAGCTCACAGAAACCTCGAACTCTTGGGCTCAAGAGATCTTTTTTTTTTTTCAGAGACAGAGTCTCACTTTATCATCCTCAGTAGAGTGCCGTGGCAGCGTCACACAGCTCACAGCAACCTCCAACTCTTGGGCTTAGGTGATTCTATTGGCTCAGCCTCCCGAGTAGCTGGGGTCTACAGGCGCTGGCCACAATGCCCAGCTATTTATTGTTCTTGTTGTGGTTTGGCTGGGGCTGGGTTTGAACCCCCCACCCTTGGTATATGGGGCTAGCACCTTACTCACTGAGCCACAGGCACTGCCCGAAAGAAGTGAGTTTCATAAACAGCTATTCAGTCTCCACCACAAGATTCTAAAAGGAAAAAAATGCCAGGTAAAAATAACTAACAGTCCAGGGGCCTTGTCCATTCTAATAGTTTTGAATATTATCCTACTAATCACGACAGAATTTTTCATTTTTTTTTTTTTGAGTCAGAGTCTCAAGCTGTCACCTTGGGTAGAGTGCCTTGTCGTAATAGCTCACAGCAACCTCCAACTCAGGCTCAAGCAATTCTTGTGCTTCAGTTTTTCTATTTTTAGTAGAGGTGGGGTCTTGCCTTTGCTCAGGCTGGTCTTAAACCCATGAGCTCAAGCAATCCACCCACCTCAGCCTCCCAGAGTGCTAGGATTACAGGAGTGAGCCACCACACCCAGCTAGGATTTTGCATTTTACTACTATGCAAAAGAATAAAAACTCATTTTCTTCAAATAATTGGATTACTTTAAAGTAAGCATTTTTATAGCATGATACAGAAGTTAAGACTGCAGAGGGTTGACAAGTGAATTTCAGGTAACAAAAAAAGAAATTCAGTGTAGAATACTTTTTAAAGAAAGTTTGATTCTGAAGGTAATGTAGTAAAAGCTACAGAAGGATAAGCTAAGGAACCAGAATTTGTAAAAGATTTAAGACAGAAAAGGTAATAAAAGATAATAAATGGAGGTGAAAGGGGGATTGTAACTACAATATGGATGGAGAGTTAATCCTCCATAAGAACAAAGAAGCCTCTATCCCCTACGCAGACGCCATCTCTCAAGACCCATTATCCTCTGATAATAGAAAAAGGAAAGATTAGGAAATTTCTATAACTTAGAAAATTGAAAGAATTTGTCCCTAATATATCTGTAATCTTTTTGTAAAGTTTGCAATCTTTATATGAAGACATATAATGAAACATGGCTCAGATATAAAGACTCCAAAAGTATTCAAGTCGAACAAGAGAAAGAGGTGCTTAAGGATATATAAAGTAGGAGGCAGTGATGCAGCTGAAATTATGAAACATAAATGTGTGAGAAATAGAGTGTAGTGTTCTCTTCCACATTGGAACTCAGCGACCACTGTAAGAGAGGAACAGGCAGACAGCACTTTGTACATATATTTACTATGGCATTTATTACACTGTAAAGCCCCTGAAAATGGAGACATTCATTTCACAAATTACGCACACAGTAGGCACATGATGACTTTTTGTTTGAATGAATTTAGTCATTGCCAATTCTGCCATGACACTCTGTAGAGTACTGGCAACTGCCCACATTTCATATGGTATGCCAATGCTAAAAAGAAAAATGCTTTTAAAAAACCAGGCATATTCAGCTAAACTTAGCAGTCTTAAAATGGCAACTATGTCAGCTGAGACATACTTTTAATCTTGTGCCAGTACATCTGTCTTTGATGTTTGCTTCGTTTTCCTTATGCCACTATACTCATACTAGACCAGAAAGGGATAATTCTGAGTCCAATGAGCTACAGTATTATTTCAAAAGTCCTGCACGTTCTTCACACCTAAAAAGGAACTCATCACAATGTCTAGAGGCAAACATGGTTAATTATGGCACTCACTTCAGAGATTCATGTTAAGACACCGCGGGCCGGAAGACCTAAGTCAGGGTCACTGAGTGACTAGTATGCAAAGTCTAGCACAGACACCGCATCCGTCTCCTGTCTTCTTCCTTTGGAAACTTTAGAGCTGGTGTTGACCCTAGACATCATCTAATCGACTTCCTTCTTATTGCACACATGTAAACTCAGGGACGGGAAGTCTGTGATCCAAGAATTAAACTTCGCCAAAGCCTCTTTCCCCTGTGCAGACGCCATCTCTCAAGACCCAAAGCCCAATCTCTGGATCTGGCCGTGGAAAAAATGGACAGGAATCGAAGTCGGCCCCGCGGCGCAGGACCAGGCCCCGCCTCCGCCCGGCCGCGCCGGCCTCTGGGCCAAGAAGTGCTCTGGCCGCTGGCCGCGCCCGGCACTCCCCTCCCGCGCCGCCCGGCAGGCTCCTCGCAGCTGCTTCGCGTACCGGGCGCGGGCTGGGACCCCCACACCCAGCCCTGGAAACCTCACTTTCGCCTTTCGGCCACCTGCGCGCCACCGCTCGGGCGACGGCTGATGGCGTCACTTGCACTTCCGCTTGCGGCTGCGTCCTAGTCACAAGCCAGGAAGGAAGAAGGGAGGGCTGCAGGGCCGTGTGTGGGGGAAGTTGCGAGGAAAGAGAAGCAATCCGGGCGCTCGCGGGCGCCCCAGCAGTAGCCGCGAGCCCGCGTCTGTCCCCACCGCCCCGCGTCGGAGGCCACCCAGCACATTTCCGGACGCCCACAGGCTCCGTCCTCCGGGCCTCCCGACTCCCGGCCTCCCTCAGTCTCACCCCCTCCCGCGCTCCCTTGCGCTTCCTTGCGCTTCCTTGCGCTCCCTCCCTCCCATCGTCAGGCTCCCCGCCCTTGGTATCGCGAGACGAGGTGAGAGCTGGCGGAGCGGCGGCGGCGGCGGCAGTAGAGGTGACCGAGGCGGTGGCGGCGGAGGCGGCACCGATCGCAGTCTCGGCCCCGGTGCGGCCAGAGTCGCGCTAGAGCGTACCCCACGCCCCTCCCCCGCCCGCGCCCTCCCTCTTTCCCCGGGGATGGAGAAGGCGACGGTTCCGGCGGCGGTGGCTGCTATGTCTCTGCCCCTTTCCGGTCGGCAGGGCGTGAGTTGTAGCGCCGGCGTGTGCGGGACGCCGGGTTGTTTACACCCCGGCATCTGCCCAGA
>NW_003852434.1:14538854-14596893 GCF_000181295.1 Otolemur garnettii
GGGGCTCGCTCGGCCTCGTCTCCTCGTGGGATGGTGCGAGTCTGCGACCTGCTACTGAAAAAGAAGCCGCCGCAGCAGCAGCACCACAAGGCCAAGCGCAACCGGACTTGCCGACCCCCCAGCAGCAGCGAGAGCAGCAGCGACAGCGACAACAGCGGCGGCGGTGCAGGAGGCGGCGGCGGCGGCGGCTGCACCAGCAGTAACAACAGCGAGGAAGAAGAGGACGACGACGACGAGGAAGAGGAGGTTTCTGAGGCAAGGACCGGGCTCCCAGGCGGGGCGGGAGGCAGGGGGCTGGGAGGATCGGGGCCGCAGGTGGGAGGGAACTCGCGGAGGAACTGGGTGCTGCGGGCTGGTCTGCCCAGTTGCAGGCTACTTCTGTCCGCTCCGTCCCTGGCCTCGGCGACAAGGTGCGGGCATGTGGGGGAGGCGGCGGGCACGTGCGGCGCGGGGACCGCGGGGTGCGCGGAGCTGGGCGTCTGCTGTGTCGCGGCGGACTCTGGGTTAAGGATGGGAGCGGTTAGACTCCTGCTCGCACCCCGGGGGGTGATCTGTCCGGGGCGGTAGGGCCGCGTAGTCCCTGCGGCGGGGGCGGGACCCCAGGGGTGAGGTCAGAGGTGGCGAGTCTCGTGGGCCGGTCCGGGAGGCCGGTGCCTCCCCCAGCTGAGCCGGGCAGGCAAGGGGCGCGCGGCGGTGTCTGCGCGAGGGACACGTGAGAAGCTGTACTTTTCCATACTGTTCTGCAGTAGGGTTTAGCTGAAGTAGCCGTCACTCCCTCGATCTCTCAAGGATTTTGGATGAACTGATGTTTTATACCCATATACGTTTGTCAAGGACTTTAAACAATTCTCTGTAATCGTATACATTCCTTAGGGGACGTACGTTCAGTCCCTGCACATAAACACGCGGGCATCCTCACGTGCTTCCTCAGGGGGAAAGAACTCAGCCAGGACCTGTTGTTTTCTAGATGGTATGGGGCCATCAGAGTCTGCACGGAGCCAGGCCTGCGTGTGGCGAGTTGGAATAGGAAGGCCTCTTGGTTTGTCCTAGTGATCTGGTTTCATAATAACTTTATAATTTTTCCTGGGTCCACAGACAGGCGGCGGTGCAGGACTTTGTTCCTTACAGAAGGCCTTCCAGCCAAACGCCGGGTAAAAAGTACCAGCCTGACAACTAAGAGTTAGTCTTACTGGTTACTGGACTGTCTTACTGCCCTCATGTCCCCCTCCTGAAATAGAAGAATCTTGATCTGGACAAAGCAGCAGAGGGAAAACATCTTTAAAGCCTAGTTTTCAGCTGGGTTCGGAGAGAGGAGAAATGAATTATCTAGAAGTATTGCTTGCCCTTTATTTTCTTCCACAAATAGAGAACTTAATAAGTTGGTGGGGGTTGGTTTCCTGAAAATTGAATTTAAGCATTCTGAGTTGTGTTCACAGAGAAATGTTTTATTAAAGGGTTTGAGCCTTGTTTATTTGGGGAGGACTGCATTCTTTTTTACGTCAGACTGGATAAAGTTATATAGGTAGAGATTTTAAGAGTTGAAGTATGTATGCCAAAAACATGGACTCCTTGAGATGACATGTATTTCCGATTATTGTATTCTGAGGATAGGTTTGTATTGATAGTTTTTTTTTTTTTATTGGCCTAATTGGATGTTTTAGGGTAGCGTGTGACTCAGGCTGCATTTGAAACATTGAAGAGAAAGATGTGATGGGATCCTTATTTCCGGTAAAATCTGTTATGATAATTAGAATCATTCAATTGTATGATGTGTCGTCTTCACTAAAATTTGTTGTGGCACTTAGAAGCTTTCAACTCTCTGATTCTTCTCAAAGGTGAGAAAAATTTTATAGATAATACACCTCAACCTCTTCATTTTAAAAATGAGGAAAACAAGGTTTAGAGGGAACTAGCTGTGGAGAATAGTAGCAAAAAGTAGAAATCAAAGATTTCTAGTGGCTCAGACCACTAGAAATTAATTCTTTTTAACGTTAATTTATTTCTTTGTATCTTCCTTCTGACCCCGTTCAAAAAAATAGTCTCTAAATGGTAGGGTAACACAAAATTATGCAGCTAAGGGCAGAATACCAATATTTTATTACAATTTTAAATTCTCCCCCATCCCATCCCCCCCTCCAAAAAGAAATCAAGCTCTGGTTTGGAACAAGGTTGTGAAAGTTCAGGGAAGTACTTATTGGAATATTCTGCTGAAAACTTCACATATTTAGAGGCAGTTTTGTCTATTGGAATGTGGCTTATTAGCCAGCCATATAAGCTAATAAGAAACACTTTTAGTAATTCCTTAAATCATGAAGAATGGCTGTACGTTTGTAGATATGCTAATTTTGTGAGTCAAGTTTGTTTTCTTTGAAAAATAAAAATAGAGTATGTTGACTTTGACCAACTAGGCTAGTGTTTCTTTGTTTCAATGTGCTTTATGTTGTCTTCTACTTGGTTGTGTAGACAGTAGGTTTGTCATTTGTTATGAAGATGAGTCAGGAGAAATAAGTATAAGAAAGTGCAACCATTAAAAAAAAATCTAAAGAGGAGCATGACGAGGGATGAACAGAAAGAGTACAGTTTGTCTCTGTACTTGTTTCTATCCTTTGACTAAAGTAAAGTAAATAAAACTGTAAGCTAAATGGGTGAGTTGCATAGTGGTTTTCTTTTAAACCTTTTTACTTACCAGAAGGTTTTAACTTTCGGGAGCTAGGAAATCTTATGGCCAAAATTACAGTATTTTAAGGTTAATTCATTGTGTTAATAGGCTGTATGATAAAAAATGTGGATAACATGATCCTTGAAATTATCCTTTCATTAAAAATGATTGTAATGTTAAAAAGGAATATGAAAAGTTACAGTTTTGCAGTAGTTAACTTGAAAAAAAGGATAATTTAATAGAACAAAAATTTACAGATTTGCTATATGAAGAATGATAGCTGGGTAGTCTATGCATGCTCAAAGAGGAAAAAATAGAGTTACTTTAAATAAGATATTTATTTGAAGGTTGAAGAATAAGAGTATAATTTTTATTTGACATTGTGAGTAGGTTATTGAGAATTGGATTTTCCCAAAAGTAATTCAGAATAGGGTAATCATGTTTAGATAATTTGGGTATTTTCAGGTATACTTGGAAGCATAAGACCAAGAACTCTCCCTCCTTCCCCTCTATTTGACACAGAAATTTAAAGTGGAAAATGCATATTTTCTTGGCCATTTGTGGATGGCCGATGAGCTTGTAAAATAAAAATGTATTTCCTAACGTACAAGTCAAGATGCTTTTCTTTTCAAATGAGGGAACTAAATTAAATTTGGTACTTGACTATTACAAGAAAAAAATGTTAAAATCATAAGAGTTGATACTTCACTTCAGAAATAACATTGCATTGTATTGAATACATAAATATAATTAAATGACAGTGTTTTCTTAAAGTAGAATTTGAAGGGGAAAACCATTTTTGTTGAAGAGGCATATGGTAGGAGCTGATCTGGATTCCATCTATTTTTGTAGGTAACCTGTGACTTTAACTTAAGAGACAAACCCAGTGGAGAAATTTTACAGAAAAAGAGCTGGTAAATAAATTAGTAGTGACTTACCTCTCATTGAATGGATTTGCAAGGCCAGGGAGAATCCGTTTACAGACATGAAAGAGGCAGAGTTGAAAATGCAGGAGAAAGAAAAATTATTTCAGAATTAGGCTGTGTCTCTTCAAGTTCATTTATTTGGATTTTAGTGGAAAAATGCTAAAGTCTTCTATTGTAATGCTTTGACTCCCAGATTAATGCAGACAAGCTTGCTTATTCTCTAGTTTCAGCTCTTAATTGAAGTAGCAATATTCATAAACTGGATGTTAATATCTTTGAAGCTGTAGTTTTGTCTTAATTATACTTATCTTGCCTCCTCTCCTGCTTAAGTACCATACTTGATAAAAATCATATTTTTCAGTGAATAACTAGTACTTAAGGAGGCTGCAGAATTTATTTAGAAAACCAAGAGAAGTAGTAGAGTTCTTGCCTGAAGCCTCCTAGATAAATGTAGATTTTTACAGACATAATAAAAACTGGTACTCAATGCCTGCTGTGTATGATCCAGGTAATGGTTAAGAGCATGGACTCTGGAGCTGGATTCAGATCTTTAATCTACCATTTACTAGCTTCATGACCTTGGGCAAGTTACTTAACCTTTCTCAGTTTCCCCTTTTAAATGATGTAGATGGTAATAGTAGATCCTGCTTTATAGTGTGTATTGTTATGAGAGTTAAATGAGTTAGTATAGTTTGCATGTGTTCTCATTTTATTGTCTCCTATGAAGTAGGAACTGTATTTGTTTCATTATTCAGTAAATGTTTGGAATTCCTGCTGTGTGCTAGGTATTGTGCTATACTGGGTGAACAAAACTGTTAAAGACACATTGATTTTAAAATGCTCCAATGAGTAGAGATTTGGAGAGGTGTAAGAATGAGGTTAAAAGGTGAAGTGTATATCCTAAATAAGGTGTGTGAGTGCCAGAACTACACAGATGTTTGGAGGATGTATTTATTTTACAAGACAAAATACTGGCTTAAAAGGGTTTTAGGTAATCTCATCAGGTTGCATAGCTAACAAGTGTCAGGGTGGGCCTTAACCTGGGTCTGTTTGATTCAGAAAGCCTACTCATTCATTTATTCACTCATTCACTTACTCTGTTATGCTGTATGATATTTACTGCAATATCTTTGATAAGTGGCATTTCAGATAATGTTAAAATAAATTCAGAGAGTACAGGGGAAAGTACTTTTTGGCAGTAGGGTGACCAATGAAGACAAGTTGGGCACCCCCAGCTTTTATTTCCTTTTCTTATTCTGAAAAACTCATTTTAAAAAAAGAAAGCAAGAAATATAGAGACGAGCAGATGAATACATCCATATTTCCACACTCTAAAATAAACAGTTGATAACAAAATGAAAACTTTATTGTGAAAATTACCTTCTCTAAAGGTAATCTTTTACTTCTTTGCCTTTTACAATTTTTACTTTTCAAGGTAATTTTTTTTTATTAACTAAAAAGAAAAATTCCTTTTAAATAGGGGTTGTTAGAGTCTGGATAGGCTGTGAATAAATCCCCTGAGATTAAACACAAGAAATTGTTGGTGTTGTTTATAAGGCTTTTCTCCCTCTTTCTGTTCCAACTCCATACTCCTGTGCAGAATGTTCCTTAAGTAGTCAGAGAGGTCTGTGACCCCTTCTTTCCATCTTGTTATTTTGAAACATTCTCAGGTTGAGGCAGTAGGGAATCTGGCAGCCATTTATTTGGCTTATTTAGAGTTTGGAAATGCTTTTAAATAAGAGGTAATTTGGTAACATAGAATTCATGAAGTAGTCCAAAATTGAGCTGTTCTTTCTAGTAAACTAGCACTATGCATACTCCCTTTTCTTGTTAAATCTTCATATTTTGCCCTTTAAGTGATGAAGTAGTTTTTAGTGTGCTGTGGACTGTTCAGATTTAAAGGCTAAAACCTGGCTTACTCATCCTTGTATCTCCTGTACAGTATCATGTGTGTTGTGTAAGTCTCTGCACCTTCCCTCTAGTAGTTTGATCTCTGAAGTAAGACTGTTTCACAAGTATTTCTTTGTTAGTCACTTACTCTGGGAAATATTTGGGATCACAGGTCTTAAAAGTAATAGAACTTGGTTGCATCTATTCCTGGTGGACACCTGTGAGATGTTTAGTCATTGTTAACTTCACCAACTTTATTGGAGTTAGTACTGTGAAAGTTTTCCGTGTTGAATAATCATCAAAGCAGCACATTTTGACTTTCAGAAATCACTACACTTTTTGTTAGACTGTTTTTACTGGCATCTGATTATGCTATCTATTTGATTAGGAAAACAATTTTTAGGTCCTTGAGGCAGTGTAGTTGTATTTATGACAGTAGTTTATCTGAATTTTTATAAGAAATAGTTTTAGTGGGTTGGAAAATCTGAATGTGATGAGGATCTTTATCATTTTTGCATACTTGATCACAGATGAAAAGGAGTGTGAGGTAGTGCTAGCCAGTACCACTTACTGTTTTCATTAGGACCAACAGGAGGCACCAACTTCCATGGTGTGATCTGTCCAAGCCTAACTTCTTTCACTTTTCATCTTTTGAAAAAACAAGTCATTAGGGAATTATGGGAGACGGATACCTATGAATATTCTTCTAGTTCCTGGAACTATAAGCCATCCATTTGCTAACCAGAAGCAGAATATACTTCCTGACTTAAGATGCTTCATTTTTTAATATATACACACACACAAATATATGTATATATATATATATTTGTCTTTAGAATTTATTCAATCATGAAAGGATGTGTAATCATGGAGCAATGTGTCACTTTTATGTGATTTATAATTGTTTTATTATTGAAAAGGGAAATACTGGATTTTATTTTCCTCAAGAATACTATGTATTTCCATATTAATATATGTCTAATTATTGAAAGCATAACTTGAGTTGCCTTCCATCATCCTACAAAACTCAGAAACATTACATGATTTTTTAAAAGAGTTGACTTGCCAAGTTTCTTTCTGAGTAAGACTAGAGATAAAAGAGGGATGGGAGAAAAGAAAATGTGAAGATTTTACATTTAAAAGATTAAAGCACTTTAGGAATTTGTGTTGGAGCCAATATTATTTAGTATCTTTATAAACAATTTGATATATGGTGAAATCTTTCAGAGCTTGCAGACTGATCACAGTGAATTGCACTGATGAAAGTGGATAAGATCGTAGGGAATAAATTGAAAAATGTTAAATGGATTTTTATGAGTCAAGGGCAAAAAAGTGTGCTATTTTGGGTAAATGGACTAACACGTAGCATTTTTTGGGGGGAGGGCAACAGTTTAGCATAATGTTGGGTGAGGTTAAATAAGGTATTGGAGATAACCATAATTATAATTGTTTTTTTTTTTTTTTGAGACGGAGCCTCAAGCTATCCCCCTGGGTAGAGTGCCATGGCATCACGCTCACAGCAACCTCCAACTCCTGGGCTCAAGCGAGTCTCCTGCCTCCGCCTCCCAAGTAGCTGGGACTACAGGCGCCCGCCACAACACCCGGCCATTTTTTGGTTGCAGCCATCATTGTTGTTTGGCGGGCCCGGGCTGGGGATTCGAACCCGCCACCTTAGGTGTATGTGGCTGGCGCCTTAGCCGCTTGAGCCACAGGCGCTGAGCCCATAATTATAATTGTAATTTTAAATAATGATATACACCTGCACAAAATGGATTATGTGTATTTCTGGCTGCTGTACATGAAAATGATTGACTAAAACAATGGAAGGTGTAGAGAGGGATAGTTTAAAAATGATTGGAGAGTTAGGGATGGAATCCGTGATTGGGGAGAACTATAGATTTTATTTAATTATATTGTTATTGCTTATTATTTAATGTACAAATTAACTAGTTACTTGAACTAAATTATAACATGGAGAATGTTGTAATATTGTGAGGCATAACAGGTTATTTCAATTTTGAAAATAAGCAAACCTCTTTTTCATTTCTTGAGATTTGAAAGTTTAGACATGACATATTTATGGGACTAGCTCATAGTAAATTCTCTCATAGTAAATTTTGCCTCCCCCTTTTTTCTTTCCCCAAAAGTTATTAGTTGGTCTAATTTAGCCTTTCATTTTTTTATTCTTCCTTTTTTCCCTAAAAAGAAAGGAGCAGGAAAGAACAAAAAAAGTGAAGAAATTCAAACCTGTTGTAGATTAATTTCCTGGTATGTTTTTTTCTTCATATATTGTCTCTTAATTAGTTAAAAATGTTTTACTGAAAACTATTTCAGGGGACCACTGGAAAGATTGGTTCTGTTTTGAATTTGGAATGTACATTAACGTGGGAATCTCTGTTCCTTTCCTTCTTCTCTTGTCACGCTAAATATGAAACCTGAGAAGAAAAGGAAGTCCTCCTGTTGGTGTTTTACCATGTCCATTTCTAGTTCAGCCTTTAACCCCATTATTGTTTCTTTCTAATCCCTGTGATTTTTTTTTTTTTGTGGAATTAATAAGGAAAGTAGTATTTCAAAGCTTCTTATGTAGCTCTTAATGGTGGAAGATGAAGTGTAGGAGTTGATTCTTTTATTTGACAAATATTTATTGAATATCTGTTATGTGTGTGGCTGTTTTTGTTATCTAGTAATTTCAACTATTTACTTCACATGAAATATGAAAAAATTAGCTATATTTAAATTCATAGCTGTATGTGTTAAACATGTATGAGTTAAATGAATTTATACATTTTGTAGTTAGTGAAACTTACACACATGGGAACTTAGTGCTGTGATAGAATTTTGTTTTATGTATGATTTGTAGCTAATAGCTATTACTGATAGTATACTCCTTGAACTAACTTTATTTAAGGAACATTATTGAGACCTACCTAGCAAAATCATCTAGGGATTGAGTGGTTTGAAAAAAACTGAGATAATAAGATAAAACTAATAATTTAAAACCATCAAGATGGTTTTTATCCTGTATGAATCCTGTAGTTTGAGAGTCTATGTTACTTTTGGGTATAACTGTGTACCTTATGTTATAGAGATCATTTGTTTCTGCTTTGAATGTTAGGGTAGACTTCACATCTTTTCTGTGTATCTCTTGGAATACTCAGCGAGTTGTGATACTTTGTTTCTTTTTTTTGAAAGATGAGATCTGTATATATCATTTTTATACAGTGTCTTTGACAACTAAAATAAACTAAAGAGTCATCCATTCTAATTTTATCCTGAAGATTTTGTAGTAAGAAAAGAGGTATTATCTATATTAGTATACTTGTGATTACTGTAAGTAGAGATAGTTGCAATATGAGAAATTGAATTACAAGACAGAGTAACATGAAAAAGGTCTTTTAAATAAGATTTAAAATATAGTGTTTCATGTAAAGAAATAGTATTCATTAACTGAACATTATACTTATATGTAGAAACATACATGTTATAGAAAACTCAGCAATATGGCTTGACACCTGTGGCTCAAGTGGCTAAGGTGCCAGCCACATACAATGTCTAAGGTAGTGGGTTCAAATCCAGCCGGGCCCCCCAAACAACGATGATGGCTGCAACCAAAACAATAGCCAGGCGTTGTGGTGGGCACCTATGGTCCCAGCTACTTGGGAGGTGGAGGCAGGAGTCTCACTTGAGCTCAGGAGTTGGAGGTTGCTGTGAGCTGTGATGTCACAGCACTCTACCCAGGGTGACAGCTTGAGGCTCTGTCTCAAAAAAAAAGAAAACTCAACAATATCAAAAAGATCTAAAGAATACAAAAATCGTCTGTGATCTCAGTCTTCAAAATTAGTTGTTATCTGAAATCTGTTTTTTATTCATTTTTCTTGTAACATATTAAATTATTTTTCATGAAAAATAGAGCTGTCACAGAAAGTTTGCTTGCTAAATGTTTTATTGCTATATCAGTTGAAGAGATAAAGTCTTCAGATAATGATATGCATATTTATTTAACTATAAAAAGTGATGAATATATTAATACTTTAACTTTTTTTCAGGGTAAATGCTGCTAATCGCTTGGTGTCTTATCAAATATTTCAGTTTCTTTGTGAGACAGAGTGTGTGTATAGGGAGGGCGTGTGTGTCCATTAGAGAATATATTAAAATTTGCCATACTGTTTTCATTTACTAATGAATGTTTCATAATATGAATGTTCATAATGTACTTACTTATTCTTTTACATTGTAGACGTTTAAATTGTTTTTACTACATTGCTGTTATACATATAAACTGAAGTGAACATCCTTTTACAGTTATTTTTGAGTATAAAAATACTTTTTTGAGATGGATTCCTGGAAATGGAATTGCTGGGCCAGAGGGTATGCACATGTTAAAATGGATAAATATTCCCAAGCTTGATTTCCATCAACAGAGTTTGAGAGTGTGCCTAGATGTGATCAGTTTTCTTGGTTTTACAACATCTGTTTAAAAAATGGTGTTGTATTTTCATTTTCCTGATTACTGTCAACATTGAGTAAATTTTTATCTTTATTTTTATTTGGATTTCTTTTAAAAATTTTCTTTTTTATCCTTTACCTGTTACTCTATTAGGATTGTCTTGTCGTAGCGATTTGTTGGTGTTATTTATTTTTGGGTATTAATCCTTCATGATGCTATTTGTTACATATATTCTCTCTTTACATTGTTTTCACAATATAGAAAAAATTATTGTTTTATGACTTCTAGAGAAATGCCTGACTCCAGTATTTAAAAATTCTTAGAAATTTTCTTTTGATACTTCTGTACTTTGTTTTCTGAAGATACGTAGATCTCTTTTTGGATATAGTTTTTAATTGTTGTGTCCAGTTCTTATTCTTCACTTTTGGATATAGCATTTAATTGTTGTGTCCATTGCTTAGCTTCCACTTTTCAGTAGTAGTTGACCAATTCTTCAAAAAAGTTCTTTTTTTATGTAATACTACCTTCTGCTGTTTCTACCTTGTTGACTTCTTTTAATTGGTCTTCTTTCTAGCCCCTTCAGAGTATGTCCTTTGATTATTTACCTCATTGCTCAGTCCTGAGCCCTTTTCTGTCTTGTATCTGGTCTCACTTTTTTGTAATTTTATTTATTTACTTGTCGTATATCTATATTCTTGTGGTTTTCAAGTTTATATCTCCAATCTAAACCTTTCTTTTTGAATATTGCACTTAACCCTTCTGGCTACCCAGTGTTTGTGCAAACCTTTCTTGCAAGATCTAATCCTCTTTCCTAAAAAGAGTCAATTAAAAGTCCCATTGACTTACTACATATAGCTCAAAGTGAAAGATATCTATCTACCTAAGGCTTTTCATTTTCAGTCCAGTAATCTATAAAATAATAAAAATGTATTAGTCTCTCTTTTTCCCAACCCATTGTATACTGGTGAGTAGGAATAGGATAATTACAATAAAAGTGCTCTTAGAGAAGGAAAGAATAAGAAGTACATAGTGGGCCGTTGCTCTGTATTGATACCGAAACTCTTCTCAGAGGGAGTTGTCAGGAAGTTGCCTTGGCCACTGTGTAAGCTTCTCATCAACTCACCTGATTTTGGTGTATGGGACGAATAATCATTTCACTGTCATTGGTGTCCTGGGCTTTGTTCTTTATTTTTTAATTTAAAAAAAATTTTTTTTTTTTTTTTAAACAGAGTCTTACTTTGTTATGTAGGTAGAGTGCTATGGTGTCATAGCTCATAGCAACATTAAACCCTTAGGCTCAAACAATCTTCTTGTCTCAGCCTCCTAAGTAGTGGGGACTGCAGGCACCCGCCATAATGCCTGGCTGTTTTTTAGAGATGGGGCCTGGCTATCTCTCAAGCTGGTCTTGAACTCGTGGGCTCAAACAATCCACCTGCCTCAGCCTCCCGGAGTGCTAGGATTACAGGCATGAGCCACTGCACCTGTCCTTTGGGCTTTGTTCTTTAGATGATTTTTCCTGGTTTGTTGTCTTTCTTAGCTACATCTGAAGTAGTATGCATCGGAGAGTATGATACCCCTGGGAATTGCACAACTTTTGTAGCCTCCTACGAGTTGGTATGGACCTGCAGGATTACTTAAAGTTGAGTCAATAAGATTTTTACCCCAGTGGTGTAGTTTGATAAAACTCTTTCAGAAACTTAATTGATTAGAAGCATGTGACATTAACGGTAGCAAAAGATCTCTTTTAGTCCTGAGTTTTTCAAAACTATTGATTATCTTTCTTACTGGTCTCTGTGCTACACCTATTCCTCACTCCTTCCTGTTTTTGGCTACCTTGACGGCATCTGAAATAATACAGCATTGGGTGATGTGTCAGTCAGGGTTTAAGCAGAACAAGGGGATTTATAGATTGATAGATATGTTTTAAGAGATTTATTATAGGGAATTGAAGTCCGTAAGGCAGGGAAGATTGTGGGCAAGGTGGCATCTATGAGCTGAAGTTGAAGCAGCCTGTGAAGAGAGAACAAGTATAGCCTCAGTTGCTATTTAGAATCTCATTTGCTAGGAGAGCCTGATCTCTTTTAAAGTCAGCTGATTTGGGCCTTTAATTACATCTGCACAGTCAGCTCACAGCAGCACCTAGATTATTATTTGATTGAATAAACCAGGGAAGGTATTTATGCATTATAAAATGGCTGCTCTCTCCCCTTCTGTCTTCTTTTAGCCTAACCAACTTGACATACCACAGGTAGGAAAGGAATACTTTTTTAAATTAATGCTTCACTCTCCCAAAAAGCAACACTCGTAACACTGACCTTTACTTCTACCTGGCAAAGGCTATTTGAGATTACAGAGTTATCTTCTCGTATTTACCTCTCAAAAGCAGCTACTTTCTAGCCTGAAAGGCCCCACATTACTGAACCTGTGTAGTTGGGGTTTGCTGGTGAGAAAATTTCTCTTAGTACTGTTTTCAGATTTGTTTTTGCTGCAAACTACCTTATTTGTAGCTGAGTTGATCTTTCTGATCTTTAAATAGCCAGCACACACCAATATTCTGAGTCAGTGGTTCTCAACCTTCCTAATGCCACCATGTATTTTCATTGTTACAAAGGGGTCGCCACCCACAGGTTGAGAATGCTGTTCTAACTGCTTTTCTCAGACCTACTGACTTTGCAGGCATCCATATTACTGCAGGCAAGGTTTGTACTAAATGTTTGTAACTACATAATAGGAGTCATTAGCTCTCCCATCTGAGGTGTGTTTCCTTGCTTCCTGTCCTCTAGGAAGCTGCATTAGAATTTTGAGGAGTTTGTTACAGCAGCAATTCACTTCTAATGAATTGTATTAATTAAAGTATAGGATGAATGTTTGAGTAATTTTAGCAGAGAGATTCCAAAACACATGTACTTCAGGCAAGATAGAAGTTTGTTTCTCTTTTATGTGCTACTCCAGAGTAGTCCTTCAGGTTGTTCTTAGTCACTGTTCCTTGCTGAAACTGTGCTGTCCTGTCCTGTAGCCACTAGCTATTGGGCCCTTGAAATGTGGCATGTGTATCTGAGGATCTGAATTTTTAATTTTAATTTACTTCTAATTAATTTAAATAATCACATCTAGTTACTATATTGGAGAGTACAGATATAGAGCATGTGTATCGTCACGGAAAGTTTTTCTTTTTTTTTTTCCCAGGAAAGCCTAAAGCTAAGTTCATTGAGAAAAACAAAAGCTTCCAGAGTGAGAGCAAGATAATAGGTTTACACAGCAAGATATTTTCATCTAGACAGCAAACAGGCCTTGTTGTGACAAAGAAGAGGCACACAAAAGTTTTATTGGACAGCTGTGACTTGGAGTGTTGACTTCATCTGTAAGGTCTGATATAGCATATCAGTATCATGTCCATGTTTCAGCCTGTTATGGGCTGAATTTTATACCTCTATCATACACATAACTGAAGTCCTAACCCCGGGCACCTCAGAATGTGACTGCATTTGGAGATAAGGCTTTTAAAAAGGTAGTTAAGGTTAGCTTAGATTATATGTATAATCCAGTCTGACTGGTGTCCTTATGAGAAGAAGAATTTGAACACAGAATGTCAGGGTTACATATGCACAGAGGAAAGGCCATATTAGGATACAGCCAGAAGGTGGCCATCTGCAAGCCAAGGAGAGAGGCTTCTAGAGAAAGTAAATCTGTTCATCTGGGACTTTTCACCTCTAAAACTGTGAGGAAATAGCTGTTTATTGTGGTGTTTTGTCATGGCAGACCTAGTAAACTAATGCACAGCTCATGAGAAACAAGAACCAGAAAGGTGAGAGTAGATAGCTTCCTTTTAAGGACTTGATCAAGAAGCAGCAAACATCATTTTCTTTTCTTTCTTTCTTTCTTTCTTTCTTTTTTTTTAATTGTTGGGGAATCATTGAGGGTACCAAGAGCCAGGTTACACTGCTTGCATTTGCTGGGTAAAGTCCGTGTGATAATAGTATCCCACCCCCAAGAGCTGTGTCATGCACTGTTCTCCTGTCTCCCACCCTTCTCCTTTCGCCATGCCTCCTATTCCCCTTCTCCCTCCTTGTATTAGCGTCAGTTATCCTCATATCAGAATTCAGTACATTGGATTCTTGCTTCTCCATTTTTGTGATGCTTTACTAAGAAGAATGTATTTCTGCTCCATCCAAATTAATATGAAAGATGTAAAGTCACCATCTTTTTAGTGGCCAAATAGTATTCCATGGCATACGTATACCACAGTTTATTAATCTATTCCTGGATTGGTGGGCATTTAGATTGTTTCCACAGTTTGGCAATTGTAAGTTGAACTGCAGTAAACAGTCTAGTGCAAATGTCCTTATGATAAAATGATTTTCCATTGTATATCACTGATCACACTTGATTCTATGGCCACACTTAGGACTTAGCTTTTACTGGATGGTAATATACTCAGATAAAATCTGTGGGGAAGTTTTTTTTTACTAAAAGAAGGGGAGTATGGATAGTATCTTACGCTGATGTAATTCTAGGATTGTATTATAGCTAGTAGTAGTAGAGAAAAAGCCATTTGAAAATAATCTTCTTGGCCTAGCTTTTGTCACATGTCCATTCTTGAACCAGCCACTGTCTGTCATTAAGGAAAAAGATTCTTTGTTTAGGAGTAGGTCTTACTTTTTTACCTTGTGTAGGTGAACGAAGAGAGGTCCATTCCTACCTGAGGCTCACAGAAAATGGTTTCCCAAAGAGAGAGTTTCTGTTACCAAAAAGGTATGGTGGGAGAGTGGGATGGGAAGGGATGTTGGATGTAAGACCTCCAGAGTGTACCTGAGTCTTTCACCACGTCTCCCTCTCTACTACCATCACTCTAGTCCTGACTATTTCTTGCATTTCATAGACGCCTTCTAATTTGTTCGCCTAGAGTTTGTGTCCCCATGCTTCATTTCATTCTTCATGTAGCCACACGGCTAATCTTTCTGAGATGTAAATCATTATATGACTTCTCACTGCCCTTTGAATAAAACCCAAACTCCTAATTTGGCCTGCAAGACTTTGTATGGCTGTTCATTATTGTTCTAGCCCTTCCACTTTATTCATAATCAATAGTTACACTATCTTTCTGTTTTTGTTTTTTTTTACTATCTTCCTATTGTGTTGTTCCTCTGGTTCTTTGTTTTTTCTCATCCTTTAGGTTTCAACTTAGGTATTTTTCTGTCTAGGATTGTTAGAAGAAACTAATTTCTGATACCTCTTCTACCTCTCTTTCAGTTTTCTGCTTGTAACTGGGTAAGTTGCACTGGGGTGTGAAATAGGAGCCTGCTACTCTTTGACAAAACTTTACAATTGTAGTGTTAAGTCCTTCAGGGAACTGTTTCTTACCACTTAAAGAAGAGTTTGTGGGATGAAGTGAGAGAATTGGAGTATTTAACATTCCCAGATTCCCAACATTTCTTTTTCTTTTGTCAAAAATTTTTTTTATTGGGCAGCACACGTGGCTCAAAGGAGTAGGGCTCCGGCCCCATATACAGGAGGTGGCAGGTTCAAACTACCAAAAAAAAAATTTTATTGTGGTAAAATGTACATATGTAATTTACCACCTTTACCATTCTTTTATTTCTGTCTATATCAATTTTAGTTATTAGTTGAACCTTGTGGAATTGCTGTTTTTATAAGTCAGTAGTCATTGAGTATCTTTGATTTCTTATGATTTAGCCTATTATGTTAGCATGTTTTGGGAAGTTAGAAGGCATTTCTCTCTTACAGAGTTTCTTAGTTAAGAGTACTGGATTGAACTTAACAGACAATCATCTTTTGTAAACTTTCATAAAATATTCTCGTTGAAGTTATGGTAGGTTATACAGTGATACTCAGATTAATTTGGGGGAGAAATAGACATATACTAAATATTCCCATTTAGAAACATGGTGTGCCTCTGTGTTTTCAGGCCTTTCATCTGTCTTTACTAAAATTTACTGAAATTTTATAGTTTTCATATAGGCTTGAGTTTATTTCAGATTATTTATTTATTTATTTATTTGAGACAGAGCCTCAAGCTATTACTCTGGGTAGAGTACGGTGGCATCACAGCTCACAGCAACCTCCAACTCCTGGGCTCAAGCGAGTCTCCTGCCTCAGCCTCCCAAGTAGCTGGGACCACAGGTGCCCGCCACAACGCCTGGCCATTTTTTAGTTGCAGCTGTCGTCGTTTGGCGGGCTGGGCTGGATTCGAACCCACCACCTTAGGTGTATGTGGCTGGCGCCTTAGCCACTTGAGCCACAGACGCCAAGCCTATTTCAGATTATTTTATAGCTTTTATTGCTGTCCTGAATGGTATTCTTTATTCTGTTATACTTCCCACTTAATTATTGTTGGAGTATAGGACCTATTGATTTTGATATTTTGAACTTATATATGGCCACTAAGCTGAATTCTTACATTAAGTCAGCTTACTCTGTGAAGTTTCTGGATCTAGTCATCTAATGAATTAGAATCATAGATTCCCTAATGTTAAACAATATTTGGAATACTTGGTACAATGTGGTATTATTTAAACACAGATTTGGTTTTGGTAACATTTTAGTTTATGTTTTCTGTGAAGATTACTTCATGTTAGATTTTTTCAAATTTGTTTGGAGAAACTGAGAATATTTTGTTCCTTATGTTAGTCTTGTAAAGATTTCTGTTGTACAGTTTATATGCATCCTCTTTCCCTTTAATCTTATGTTGTGGTTTTAACCGTATTTACTGAAATGTTAGAAAGGAGTTCGATTAAGTGCTTTATTGGACCTCTTCATAGTTTAGTACTTTTTAAAAGTGGCTTAAGTAACTGAGTGCATGCCTCTTTTTTTTATAACTTAAGAAACTTTTTAAAAATTGTGATTGACAAAATAATGTAAAATTTACTATCTTAACAAATTCTTAGTGTATATTTCAGTAGTATTAAGTATATTCACATTATTATGCAACAAATTTCTAGAACTTTTCATTTGTAAAACTGAAATTCTGTATCCATTGAACAATTTCACATTCACACTTCCTCCTCAGCTCCTGCCAACCATCATTCTACTTTCTGTTTTTATGAATTATCTAATATAAGTGGAACCATACAGTATCTGTCTTTTTGTAACTGTCCTGTTTCAGTTAACAGAATGTTCTCAACATTATAGCGTGTGACAGGATTTCCTTTTAAGGTGAAATAATGTTCTGTGATATGTGCATATGAATACATTGCATTTTGTTCATTCATTAGTTGATGAACATTGGGTTACTTTAGTCTCTTGGCTATTGTGCCTCATATTTTTTGCATTTAATTCATTTATGGTAGTTAATAAATTGACTTAGCTCTTTCATAATCTATTCTTTCTCACTGTATGAAGTTTTATCTTTATATATTTACACAATAAGTTGGGTTGTATCTGTTCAGTATATACATCTTTATATATACTGAATTTGTATTATCTGAAGATTGACATACTAAAATTCGTTACTTGTATTAAGCTAATTTCTATGTTACTTGATAAACAGCTAACGTCTGTGTGGAGTTTTGTGGCTAACAAAGTAATTTTACGTATTTTTTCTATTTAATCCAGTTCATGATCTTTCGGAGTGGTGCTTTTTTCTGATCTCTTAAGCCTCTAAACAGGCTTTGCTTCTTTCTTTCCTCCCTGACACATTTCTAGTAAAAAAGTCCTTTACTGAAGAAGATGAGAGCAGCACTGACATCTATACAGTGTTCTTACTGATTTGTGTGATGTCATTAGTTTTATCTACAATGTCTTTGGACTTGAAAATCATCCTACATAATTACTGCAGGACCTATAAACTGTATGTATTATCATTACCTTTTTATATCTTTTAAATGAACTAGGAGTGGTTTAGACTCTACATCTTGTGTAGTTGCTGTTCAGGAAATGCCAAAATAGAAGAGCTTCTGTAAGAAACAATGTAGAAAAGTTTAATGCTATTGAGGGATAATATCCTTTAAATCCGAAGTTCGCACCAATGATACTGAACTATGAGCAGTGTTTTACTTTATTTGTTTTATTTTTCATGTTGGGGGAATTTTTTTTCTTTCTTTAGTTTTCTTTTTGTTAATATTTTAAAATTTTTAATTATGGGTACATACTAATCGTATATATTTATATTTTTGATATAGTAATAAAATGTTTTTACTCAAGTTACAGTAATTGGGGCATCCATTACCTCAAGCATTTATCATTTCTTTGTGTTAGGGACATTCAAAGTCCACTCTTTTCAGCTATGTTAAAGTATACCATAACTTATTGGTGTCACTTTGTGCTATCAAATACTGTTTATTCTGTCTGATTATAATCTAGTTTTGTACCCATTAACCATCCCTACTTTATCCTCCACTCCCTGCAAGCCTTCTCCACCTCTGGTAACCATCATTGTACTCTCTGTCTTCTTGAGATCTGTTGTTTTAATATGTAGCTTGTCTATATGAGTGAGAACATGTGAGATTAGTCTTTCTGTGTTTGGCTTATTTTGCTTAACATAATTCAGTTCTTTCCATGTTGTTGTAAATAGTAGGATTTCATTCTTTTTATGGCTATATAATATTCCATTGTGTATATATATCACAGTTTCTTTATCCATCATCCATTGATGGACACCTAGGTTGATTCCAGTCTTGGCTATTGTGAATAGTGCTGTAGTATATGTGGGGGTGTAGATATCTTTTTGATATACTGATTTCCTTTCTTTTGGATATATACTTAACAGTGGGATTACTGGGCCATATGGTAGTTCTATTTGTAGTTTTTTGAGGAATCTCCATATTCCCCATAGTGGTTGTGCTAATTTATATTCTATCAACTGTGTCTGTATCTCACCAGCATTTGTTATTGCCTGTCTTTTTGATAAAAGCCATTTTATCTGGAATGAGATGATCCATCACGGTAGTTTTGATTTGCATGTTTCTTAGACTAATAATGATCTTGTCCTGTATGTTTTCTTTTGAAAAATGTCTGTTGAGTTTAATTTGATTTTTTTCATATTGAGCTGTTGGAGTTCCTTACATATTCCAGTTATTAATTCCTTGTCAGACAGGTATTTTGCCAATGTTTTCTCCCTTTCTGTAGGTTTCTTCACTTTGTTGTTCCTTTGCTGTGCAGAAGCTTTTTAGATTGATGAGATCCCATTTGTCCAATTTTGCTTTGGCTGCCTGTGCTTTGGAGATACTACTCAAGAAGTCTTTACGTAGCGCAATGCTCTGAAACATTTCCCCAGTGTTCTCTTCATAGTTTCAGGTCTTAGATTCAAGTTTTTAATCTGTTTTGATTTTTTTTTTTAATATGGCAAACAGTAATGGTCTAGTTTAAATCTTTTGCATAGTGGTATCCAGTTTTCCCAGCACCATTTATTGAAGATATTGTCCTTTCCCCAGTGTATGTTTTGGCAGTTTTGTCAAAGATAAATTCACTATAGACGTGTGGATTTACTTCTGAGTTCTCTGTTCATTGTTGTGTGTTTGTTTATTACAAATAAACAACTACTAGCATGTTATTTTGTTTGCTATAGTTATGTAGTACAATTTAAAGTCTGGTAATGTGATTCTATATATTGGAGAAATTTCAAAACGAAATTGTCTTTATTTCTGTCTTATTACTGATAAATTTTATTTAATTTTTCTTGTTTTACTAAATTACATAATTAAACATAATCTGTAAAAGCTTAAACAGTAGAGGAAGATACAGAATAAGAGTTAAAGTTCTTTCATATCCCAAAGTGTGAATTTTAAGTATGTGTAATCCTTTGCCTTTTTCTGTGCGTTTTCACGCACACATATATTTGTATGTATGTAAATATACAAAACAAATTTTTGTTTTGCATAGATGAGATCATTGTAAAAATACTGTCTGAAACCTTCTTTTAAAACTAAGAGTCCGTCATAGACTCTTTCCAAGTGAATAACATACAGTCATCTTATTCCTTTTAATGATGGTATTTCCTTGTTGGTTATCAAGACTTAATTCTTCTCCAGTTTATGGAAATTTTGGTTGTATCTGATGTTCCATTACAAACAATGCTGCAGTGGACTCTTATTTTTATTTTATTTTATTTTTATTGTTTGGGATTCATTGAAGGTACAAAGAATTAGGTTGCACTGATTGCATTTGCTAGTTTAGGTAAAGTCCCTCTTATAATTGAGTCCCTGCAGCGGACTCTTTTTGATAGATATCCTTGTGTAGAGGTTTCTGTATTATTGTAGGGTATATTCCAGTGGTGAAAGTAGTAGAAGGAAGTATGTGGATCTGTTTCTGTAACTGCCATTTTGTTGTGTTAACATCATATATGTTTTTTTAACTTCAGTGGTTTTGTAGTGTTATAGGATCTGCTAGGTCAAATGTCAGTTTTCAGGCTCTGTTCATGTCTTTTCTCTCTGGATGTCCCTTTCTGACTGCTTTGTCATGACCATAGCAGATACCACCTTTTCTCTGAAGGTGTTCATAAAACTTAGCATGTTGAATAATTATAACCCCAGTAATATTTTAATGAACATTTACTATGGCAGTCATAGTTCTTTCTAATTGCTTTATATGTATTACAGTGTACTGTGTACATTATTTAATCTTCACAACTCTGAGAAATAGATAACATTATCCACATTTTGTAGTTGGAGTATCAAGGCAAAGAGTAAGTAGCATGATCAAGGTCACAAGAAGTGGACTCAGTGCCTATAGCTCAGTGGTCAGGGCGTTGGTCAGGTACACCGAGGCAGGTGGGTTTGAACCCGGCCTGGGCCTGCTAAACAACCACAACAAATCCAGGTATTGTGGCAGGCACCTATAGTCCCAGCTACTTGGGAGCTGAGGCAAGAAAATCGCTTAAGCGTAAGAGTTTGAGGTTGCTGTGAGCTGTGCCGCCACTGTACTCTACTGAGGGCCACATGGTGAGACTCTGTTTTAAAAAAAAAAAAGAAAAACAGTCATAATAAGTGATGCAAATGGAATATAAGTCTTCATATCAGAAGGCTGCTTTCTTAACTCCTAGGCTCCACTGCCTCCTTACTATACTTTTATGGCTTCTTCAGTTCATTACTGGAGAAATATGTTTTATATAAATTGTAGAGCTCACTAGCCATTCCATTTTACTTCTAAGTCTGTGTGAATGACATCTTACTCTAATTTATGTGTAGTGACCTACCTCCAGGTCCCTATACGTAACTTGTAGCAATCCAAGAACATTTAAGAATTGGTTAAAACATTTGGTTAATCAGGGGAGCCTCCTCCACGCCCCAAATACTTTTAGCTTGTTGATACAGCTTGTTTATTTCATTTTCTTGTTTCCCTAAGCCTCATCTTGGGAATACTAAGGCGATTGATCTTGAGATAGATTGCATAAATTGTAAGTAAATCAGTATGCTGTTCTCTACCATTTGTGAACCATTAAATCAAAATACATACTTTGTAGATGACTTATTTTATAATAAGTGTTCCAAATGTGAAAGGGCAAGAAAGCTGTTTAGACCCTGCTTGCTCTATCTTTTAATTCATGCCATCAGGTGACATATAAACTGAATCTTAATAATCTCCTATAAAAGGAGCATGGCTGTACTTTCTTTTGGTGGAGGTTAGGTGAAAATGTTTGTGAAAACATTGTGAAATATAAGGATTTCTGTAAATATTGGTTGTTAAAACTGAACTGGGAATAAGAATAGAAAATATGATTACAGACTGTATGTTAGCTATTTTTTGAATTAATTTTGTGGCAGATGATAGCTTTTTTTTAAATTTAGAAAAATCTCTTTTTATTTTTGTTCCCATTTGCATTGAATTTATTTACTGAATTTAAAGATTTCTTTTTTTTTTTCTTGAGACAGAGCCTCAAGCTATCCCCCTGGGTAGAGTGCCATGGCTTCACTGCTCACAGCAATCTCCAACTCCTGGGCTCAAGCGAGTCTCCTGCCTCAGCCTCCCAAGTAGATGGGACCACAGGCGCCCGCCACAATGCCCGGCTATTTTTTGGTTGCATCCATTATTGTTGTTTGGCGGGCCGGGGCTGGGGATTCGAACCCACCACCTTAGGTGTATGTGGCTGGCGCCTTAGCCACTTGAGCCACAGGCGCCGAGCCGAATTTAAAGATTTCTAATAAGACTTTTCAGTGTTAATTGTTCATGTGGCTTAATTATTTTATGTGGAGGTGATATTAGCATAAGCTAAGAGGGTGGTATTCTGTCATAAAGAGTTTACACATCATAATTGTTTAGGTTAGATGCCCTTTTAAGATTATTTTCTGGATTTATTAGATCTTTAGAATTTAAGTAGAATATTTTTTTTAATTTCCCCAACAGTTAAAAATTTATAGTACTTTATCATATTATTAATAACGAGGGAGGGATCAGAGTAATGGGAAATGCATATCCTTTTCTAATTCTTATCTCCTTTTCTGGGAATGATGAATTGAACCATATTCCCATGGCTTTTCTGCTATAAGCTTAGCAGATAATACTAGGGTTCTAGATAAAATGGCAAACTATCAAGACAAAGATTAGGTCATGCTCTTTCTTAAATTTCGGGACCTTTTAAAACATATTCCTAACTTGCTTTATGGACTGTTTTTTACTTAACTTTTTTTCATCTCGTCAACTTTTTTTCGTCTCGTCTTTTCTTATTGTTCGTCCGTGTAAACACGAACTCCAGGATCTCTCTACCATTCTCTTAGCTTTCTGGCTGCAACCCAAACTTAAGTACCTGAGTTCTTCTGGCCAGTTCCAAGTACTATAATCTGATTCAAATTTAGATTATGTTCCATAGTGACTGTTCCTTAGTGTATGGGTGGTCTTTTCACATGAAGAAGTCCTTATGTAGTATAGACTTATTACCAGATCCTCTTGTTTTTTATTCCAAGACTTAAAAACATATGCCTATAATCACAGCAGTTTGAGAAGCGAAAGGATTGCTTAGAGCTGGGAGTTTGAGCATAGGCAGTATACAAGGAGACCCTGCCTCTACCAAAAATTAAAAACATTAGCTTGGTGTGGTGGTATTTGCTTGTAGTGTCAGCTACTTGGGATGTGAGGATGGGAGGATTGCTTGAGCCCAGGAATTCGAGGTTACAGTGAGTTATGATCAGGCCACTGCACTCCAGTCTGGGAAACAGATCAAGAACTTGACTCTAAAAAATAAAAACAAAACAGGCTCGGCGTCTGTGGCTTAAGTGGCTAAGGTGCCAGCTACTTACACCTAGGCTGGCGGTTCGAATCCAGCCTGGGCTGCCAGGCAACAATGATGGCTGCAAGCAAAAAATGGCCAGGCATTGTGGTGGGTGCCTGTGGTCCCAGCTACTTGGGAGGCAGAGGCAGGAGTCTCACTTGAGCCCAGGAGTTGGAGGTTGCTGTGAGCTGTGATGTCAGAGCACTCTACCCAAGGGAACAGCTTGAGGCTCTGTCTCAAACAAAACAAAACAAACAAAAACACAGGCTTGGTATTGCAGTTTTTGTCTTGTATGCACAAGCAACTTTGTTTTGTATCCCACAGATCTTAGAAGAAAGCTTTGCATGGCAAGAGGACCAGACTCATTGGCTTAGGGAACCTAGAATGTTTAGCTTCACCTATCTTAATCTAATTACTTAGGTTCTCCTGACTTCACTACCATAAACAGACATTTTTCTGAAAGTCTTGATCAAAGGGCAATTAGAAGAGTCAGATTTAAATTTAATCAAACCCCAGGCCTGTGAGTACCTCACAATAATTTTGCTTGACAAAAACAGATTTATTTCTGAAATAACTCATAGCCCTTGTACATCTTTTCTTACCAATATTTCTCGTGGAAAAAGCATGATATGGAAAGAATTTGAAGTCAAGTTGGACAACTTGCTTTTGCATCCTGCTGCTTTAGTATTATGTGATTTTGGGAGAGTTACTACTTAGACTCATTTTCTTCATTCATATTGGGGCTAATGATTTCTTTTTAACATTGTTTTTCTAAAGAATGGAAATATGCCACATATTTAGTAGCTACACTGCCTTATGTGTTGGAAGTACTCTTTACTTAGATATTTGTCTGTATTTAATAATTTTGGAGGGGTACAATGTGCTGGTTTTATATGCAATTTGAAATATTTTCGTCAAACTGGTTAACATTGTCTTTATGGCATTTTCATAGTTATTGTGTTTAGACATTTATATTCTACACCTAGTAAATTTCACATTTACTCTT
Organism: Otolemur garnettii; assembly: GCF_000181295.1. Classification (NCBI taxonomy): domain Eukaryota; kingdom Metazoa; phylum Chordata; class Mammalia; order Primates; family Galagidae; genus Otolemur; species Otolemur garnettii. Next base: position 14,562,942 of record NW_003852434.1, read on the forward strand.
GTAAGATGCACCGTAGGAGGTGTAGGTTCTTGAAGAATGAACCATGCAGTGTGAACCTTGCATCAAAAGTACTGTTTTTCATCTTTTATCCATGGAGAAATTAGTGACCAACCTTTTCCCTACCTATGTTTCCAGTAATCACATTGGTAGCTAGAGAATTTTTCTTCTAGAAGTTGCTGCCGTATAACCATTCAGAGAGGGGTTTTTTTTGATAATAATTGATTAGACAATTTTAAGTCACTAACTACTTTTTCTTCCTTTTTCTTTTTGAAACCATTGGAATCTTGACTCAAGAAAAAACCAGTTGAGAGATAATTGGTTTTTGTATCTGCTTTTTCCCCCTGAGGGGTGAAAAGTGTCATAAGATGTAAAGTTTGCAGCTATTTCCTCATTGTATGTGTAACACACTTTAAAGCTATAACTTGATTTCCTCAGGCTTATTTCATTGTTATTGACCAAACTTTAAAACACACACATGCACACACATATATATGTGTCTACATAGATAGATAAATAGTGGTTTTAGCATACTGCTTTTACTTCTTTTCTTCCCAGTGTCCCACTACGTTGTTTAAAGATTGAATTAAACCATAATTCTGAAAAACAGGAACAGATTTTATTATATTAATTAAACTACTATTAACAGGAGGAAAAAAGACCTCATCATCTCTGTAATTTTATTTATTTTTATTTTTATTTATTTATTTAGTTTTTGGAGACGGTCTTACTTTGTCGCTCTCGGTAGAGCACCATGGCGTCACAGCTCATAGCAACCTCCAACTCTTGGGCTGAAGCAATTCTCTTGCCTCAGCCTCCCGAGTAGCTGGGACTACAAGTGCCTGCCACAATGCTCTGCTATTTTTTTGTTACTGTCATCATTATTTTTAGCAGGCACTGGCCAGGTTTGAACCCACCAGCCCGGATGCATGTGGCTGGCACCCTAACCACTGAGCTACAGGCACCAAGCCCATCTCTGTAATTTTAATGTGTGCTTGAATGTGTGTGGGCAGGGAGGTGAAAGGTTTCATTTCAGGTGAATGGATAGATCCAGACTTGAATAATGTTATCAATCCTGTTTCTCTTTTAACATTTTTGATCTCTTTTTTTCCTTTGGTATTAATATTATTTTCCACCAAGTAGAGATGGTTGTCAGTCAAAGGAGAGGGGGATGAGATATTCTAGCTAGACCTGGTGATATGTCCTCCTCCTTGGTGGCTGGGAAGAATCACCTCTACCCAAACTGCATGAATGTGTTCCCCACTAAAAGAGGGATGATGTTATTGCAAAAGGGGGCAGGGAAGGAAGCACGTTGAACAGTAAAGTACAGCCCACTACAGGTTACCATCAGAAAACAAGAAAAACATTTTGAAGAAGATAGAATGTTCATGGAATCGGATGGACAGCAAGATCCCAGAGGAAATGGGAACCCAAGGTACCAGAGGTAAGCTCGGGTTTTCCCTGGGAAACCTTAGAATGGCTCCAAATTTGGAGTCAACAAATATGAAGAACAGTAGTAGGCAGTTGGGTAACAATCAGGAATTTTTTAAAGAATTATTTTTAAAGTAGCTAGGCCTGATGTTTCAGAACTCTTCTTTTCAGAAAATATGCCTATAGTTCAGCATGATATACACTGAGTGGTTGGAACCTGAGAGAGAAGTAGAGAAGCTAAAGCATGCTATTCCAGGGAAAAGCAATTTTGTCTCTTCTCAACCAGCTTGGCTTCCTATCCAGGAACCTTTCTGCAGCGCCTGCGTATCCATGTACCCTACCTGATTAAATAGCATTGTTCTCCCATTTATGGGAGAAGCCACTTGGGAAAACAAACTCATACGTATCAGAGAAAGGCTATACTCTGTCTCTGTGTATTCTTTAAAGTAATCTTCGATTTGCTAATATAAACAGAGATAAGCAGACAAGGAGATTCAAGAGGATGGAAGAGGATTAAGATGAATGGAAACAGCTGACCTCAGATATAATTCAGAAGAAAAGTTCAAAGAATAAATGTAATTGGTATGTCATTTAAGATTTAAAAACATTTAGTCATAGCTGCCTTGAAAAAGAGGCATAGAAATAGAAATAGTTTTGAAAATTATATAGAAAAATGTTAATGGATGGGTTAAACAAAAATTTAGCAAGAATCAAGACTGAGTTGTTGATCTTAGAAATAAGAGGAAAAACTATTCTACATATATGATGGAAAAAAATTGAGAAAATTAAAAAGTATGGAAAATATATCACAAAATTTCCACATCTATAAATGAGTTCTAAAAGCAGAGATCAAGAATCATGAGAGAGAATAATGAAAGAAATAATTGAAGAAAATTTCCTCAGCTGGAGAAAGATAATGAATTTTCAGTTGGAAAGAGCCTATCTAGCACCAAGCAAGATGAATGGAGAAAGATTTAAATTTTCTGAACTCTAGGAATAAAAAGAAAGTCCCTAGATTACTATCAGAGAGAGGGAATAAAATATGGAAAATAAAAAAATTGTTATTACCAGTCATGTTGAATGCTTGGGGACAGTGCCTGATTGACTCACTGTTGGAGGGAAAATAGATTTGGACTTCCATTTTCTATACCCAGTCACACTGGAGAGCTTTTGACAATGAGTACATTTTTTTATACTTGGAAAAACTGTGCACTCTATATGGAAATATCTGAGATTGTGTAGCACAATGAAAAAGATGATCCAAGATAGAAGACCGGGTGGTAGTGGGGGTGGTGGGGCTTAGGGGAATGATGGTAGGAAACAGTGATGGTTAGAGTGGCAGTCTTGGGCCTTCAAAAAGAACTGAAGAAGGCTAGGACCAAATTCAAATTTTATTATTCTGGACTTCTTGAGCAAGTAGCTTTAATCAGTAATACTAAATGATAAAGTTACATTTCCATCAGTGACTGATATTTACTTAACCACATTGTAAGTGCACTTAATTTTTTGTTTTTAGAATCAATCTAGAAAATATATAGAGATGGAATAGAATGCTTTCTAAACCTTTATCATATAAAAGTAATACAACCTATACAATTAGGAGATGGGGGGCAACAAAGAATTTAGGCAATGCTCATTTCTTCAGTGGTTAGCCAATAGATAAGAAGTGTTTAAAATTGGTAAATCAAGAGACAGCCAGCCTGAGCAAGAGCAAGACCCTGTTCCTATAAAAAAAAAAAAAAGAAAGAAAATAATAAAAATTAGCACTGGGGCATAGTAATGCAGGCCTGTGGTCCCAGCTACTTGGGAGTCAGAGGCAGAATAATCACGTGCACCCAAGAGTTAGAGGTTGCATGATGCTGTGATGATGACACTGCACTGTAGCCTGATGACAGAGTAACACTCAGTCTCCAAAGAAACAGAAGCAAAATGGCATTAAAGTTAAAGTGGTAGTTGCAGTACAAGTTGACTAACAATGTAACAGTGTATTGCTGTTTTGATGTGGGAGAGTAACAAAAAAGACTTACTGTTCATCCTGTGCCTTTGTAGTCTTTGAATTTCTTAAACATTCATAAACCATTGGGGTGGGGGGTCAGGGACATGTGAAAACAAACTGTCCTCGACTCCCCCCCCATTGGTATGTGACTGTTTAAAAACTCAAGGGCATGTATCACATTTGTAATTTTAAAAAGATTGCTTATGTGTTGCGTGTACCTAGTTACAGTAATGCTGCTATTTATGAAATGAATGTTCCAAGGCAATATGCTTTTAGAAACGATAGTGGAAATAGAGGACACATAGGGATTAATTCCGGGAAATTAGAAAGTTGCATAGAAAACAAATGTGACTGTTTTTATGTAGGGTTCATAATTATTTCTTGATTGCTTCAGATTCTTGATTTTGAGTGTTAATTCCTGAATCCTTTCCATGAAATCTGACAGGAAACATTTTTAAAAAAATGTTTATTGTGAGTAGCTTGGAAATACAGGAAAATTCAGAGCCCTCCCTCCCTCCTTTCAGTGCCTTTAAGTAAGATGACATTTTCTCTGGTGTACTTACTAATGACCAGGATTAGAAACCTGGGTTATGCTAAAGTGGTAGTCATGGTGATCGAGGCGCACCCACTGCTACTAGAGGCAGAGTGTGTCTTCTGGAAGAGCTGAAAGAAGCAAGGTGGAAGTTGCCTTTCACCTCCTTCCTTCTGAAGATAGGCTGATCTTATGTACCTTGCCTTCCTGTCTTTATTGCGGACCCATGTGTATCTCCCTCAGATAATATTTATTGAGTGAAAGAATTAAATTTATTTTGATGCCACTTCAATTTAAATTCAGGCCAGCAACTTGTTTATGCTGTACATAGATTTTTTTTTTTTAAGCTTGGTTTTAGATCAGAAACATCTTTGGGGAAGCAAATTTCTAATTGTATGTTTTTCAGATTTGATGTAGAAAAATAAAAATGTTAAGGTACTATATGCCTTTAAGGATTGAAAGTATAAATTGCAAAAGACTCTAAAATCTAGGTATACTATCTATAATGATTCTACTGGATTGTACGTGGCTTTCTCAGCAAGTTGGGGTGCTGAAAAACCAAGATATGCAAATGTATAATGTTAAAGTAACTTAATTATGAGAAATACTTTAAAAATGAAGCATTTTACTGGAAATCGTAAAATTCATTTTTATAAGGGGAACAGGGTTCTCAAGCCTCTGAAAACAGATACTAAGTATACGGTTATATTTGGCATTTCAATTATGCCTTTGAAAATTTTATAAGCTTTTAGTTATTCAGTGCTTAGCCTTTAAACAGTATGACCTGCCTTTAGAGAAATTGGCATGTATGTTCATGAAGAGGTTGGAAGTTGGTAGGCTTTCTAAAAATATGTGCTTCTAATAAGAACTCGGTGATGGAGGAGGTAAAAGATGTAAATGGGGGCTAAATTGTATTCCATAAGCATGCTAGAGGGATATGTGTTATAAACATAAAAAGGTTACTAAGTATTGTCTTTTGTCTTACACAGCATTAATTTTTGTTGGATATTTATTTAATGGTAACTGAGCGTCTGAAATTTGGAGGTGGGGTGTTGAATCTAATTGTACTATTACTTCTTACATAACTGTAGTATGAGATGTGTTTATGATGACCAAAGAGGTAGTTCACAGTTACATTGGGTGAGATCAGTATTTTTTTTATGTACATATGTATATGAGTAGTGGTGGAGTCCTATCTATCTGTGTGTCCAGCTGGAGAACTTTGGAATGTCATAGTCATGCTCTGAGGTTTTCTTTATGTAAAGATTCCTAAAGGACCTTTATGCTTGGTATCAACTTAGTGGAAAAGGGAATGGTGCTATGTTTTGCAGTTTTTAGCCTACTCATTGGTGCATGGAGACAGTTTGATTTAACACATTTCTTAATTGATTAAATTAAGAGTTTAAAACAGTTTAGAGAGAGGATGAAATGCATCAATCTTTCCTATACTCTCACAACATAAAATACTTCTGTGACTTCAGATATATGGGTTTTTTCCTGTACACCGAACAAGAGTTATTCTGTAACAGTCACCAGCCAGCTGTTGTCTTACTCAGTTATATTCTGACAGCATACCTGGAGATAATATCAGATGCCACAAGTTGAGGGCTCAAACTTGCAGGACTGCCACCCACTTTAGATGCCAGTCACAAGCTCCCAGTTGTTTTACCAACTGACTGTAAACCAAGGTTCCCACAATCTCTTCTTTGGTTTGATTAATTTGCTAGGGCGGTTCACAAAACTAAGGAAACACTTAAATTTACCAGTATATTATAAGGAATATTACAGAAGATACAGGTGAAGAGAAGCATAGAGTGGGGTGTGGAAGAGGGTGAGGAGCCTCTGTGGCCTCTCAGTGTGCTGTCCTGCAGTTACCGCCATTGTGTTCTGCCACATGGAAGCTCTTGAAGCTTTCTTTTTGGGTTTTTATGGAGACTTTGTTACATAGGCATGATTGATTAAACCATTGGCCATTGGTGATCAGTTTAACTTTTAGCCCCTCTCTCTACCTTGGAGATTGGGGGGAGGGGTGGTAGGGCTAAAAATCCTGACCCTGTAATTGTGGCTTGGTCTTTCTTGGTTATCAACTCCATCTTGAAGCTTCCTGGGGGCTGCCAACTTTCAGTCAAATCATTAAGCATACAGAAAGACACATCACTTTGAAGATCCTAAGGATTTTAGGAGTTGTATGCCAGGAAACTGGACAAAGACCAGAAACCAAGTATGTACTTCACAACATCATATGCCGTCTTGTACTTGCTGGCAGGCAAACTGTTCAAGGTTTGTTTCAAATAGACTGAGGCTAGTAGTAGCAGGGTGGTAGTAGATACCTTGAGACTAGACTGAGTGGAGTTTGTTGTCAGGGACCCCACACCATCAAAGTACCAGAGGAGGAGAGCCAGCGACAGCAATGGGATTCCATGTTTACTTGGGTGGTTTTTACATCCAGATTATTCTCCTATTTTTAGTTGCCTGGAGCTGTTTCTTCAGCCCCCTGAGGTGGTAGAAATCGGTGACTCTAAAATGTTGGCTTTGAATTTAAGCTTTTCCTTTTCAATTTTAATTTTTATACCCATCCACTTCTCCCCCCACCCCCAGCTCTGTGTGTGTGTGTGTATATATAGGGATGTGAGTGTGTGTTTGTGTGGTGTGTGTGTGTGTGTTTTGGTACCTGTTGCTTTAGAACAGAGGACAATTCACGTTTTGCTGATTAGATTGAAAGTGCTTATGCCATTGATAGATTTAGTCTATTTAAAAACAAAAACACTGAAGTAATTTCTATCTTGCATGTACTTGTGTTTATCTTTATTTTGAAAGTACTGTACAATGGATAAATTTCAGGGATTTCAATGTGAACTAAAAACAATAAGTACTTTATCAATTTTGTATGTAATGACCCTGCTGTGAAATATGGGAGAATGGATTTATGGTGTGATTTATCATGGGTAGAGACAACTAATGCAAATGTCCAACACATAGCTATTACTGGGGGTGTAAAAAAAAAGGGATCATTGCTTCGTTTTTCTGCTTGGTTTAGTATGTTACTTATATTTGGATGAAACTGTATGTTTTCTACATAGCAAACATCTGGAAGAAGCATTTTGTATTTATTATAATTCTCTTTTGCGGCTCATTGCCTATAGATCAGCGGCTAGGGCGCTAGCCACATACACTGGAGCTGGCCGGTATTAACCCAGCCTGGGCCTTGCCAAACAACAATGACAGCTACAACCAAAAAATAGCCAGGCATTGTGGGCAGGTGCCTGTAGTCCCAGCTACGTGGGAGGCTGAGGCAAGAGAATAGCTTAAGCCCAAGAGTTGGAGGTTGCTGTGAGCTGTGATGCCACAGCACTCTACCCAGGGTGACAGCTTGAGACTCTTGTCTCCAAAAAAAAATTCTCTTTTGCACTAAGTTGAATCTCAGGTTTTACTTATTAATTTGATTAGAGAAGAATAGAAAGGGATTAATCAGAGAAGAAAAAAAATTATGGAGGATTTTAATGTTTAAACTTTGTCAGGAATCAGGATTGAGGTCTTCTAGGTTGTTGATGCTGAGAGGTGAACTGATTCTGTTTACCATTCTGTATCTAAACTCTGCCACCTAATAAGCACTCAGTAAATATTTGTATAAATGAATGATCAAAATGCTAATAAAGGGGGCCAGGCTCATGCTTAGGCCTGTAATCCTAGCACTCTGGAAGGCCAAGGTGGGTGGATTGCCTTAGTTCATGGGTTCGAGACCAGCCTGAGCAAGAGTGAGACCCCATCTCTAAAAATAGCTGGGCATTGTGGCAGGCACCTATAGTCCCTGCTACTCGGGAGGCTGAGGCAAGAGAATCCCTTGAGCCCAGGAATCTGAGGTTGATGTGAGCTGTGTGCCATGCACGGCACTCTACCAGAGGCCACAAAGTGAGACTCTGTCTCCAAAAAAAAAAAAAAAGGTTTGCTAGGACATTGATTGATTGATTGATTGATTGCAGTATTTGGCTGGGACTGGGTTTGAACCTGTCACCTCTGGCACATTGTGCCGGCACCCTACTCCTTTGAGCCACAGGCACCACTGTGGACTTTCTATATTATTAGCTTTGAGAAAAATTTCAGTTAAGCAATAAAATGAATATTCTTAAATACTTAAAATTAATATTATAAAATGATAATACTTTTTTTCATGTTTAGAAAATAGGATTGGATGGCTTTTGCATTATTGTATTTACAAGGTTACAAGTTATATATCCTTAACTTTGGTTTGAGATTCCTTGAAAAGTAGAAATGAAGAGGAACTAAGAATAACTGTGGAACATGTTTTATAATTGATGCTGATTTCAGATCTGGATTTTTTTTTTTTTTATCAGAGTGAAGGAAACAGAACACAACCACACATATGCATATTTACAGTAGGAAAAACCCAAAGTCTATAATTTACATACACAAAAAGATGAGATGTAGATTTTTAATAGACTTGTTCAGTGCGTACATTTTGACAGGTGAAGTTGTTCCAGGTTGATTTTTTTTTTTTTTTGAGACCGAGTTTCACTTTGTCAGCTCAGTAGAGTGCTGTACCATCACAGCTCACAGCAACCTCCAGCTCTTGGGCTTAGATGTTTCTCTTACTTCAGCGTCTTGTTCCAGACTTTTTTTCTAGTACTTCTTATGCAGGTGGGTGAAACCGTTACATTTGTTCTACTACCAATTACCTGCCCTTTTTCTGTTTGAAAATGTGAATTTTGAAGTGTTGCTATTTCCTGTATAGAAAAAAAATTTGAGGAGAACAAAACTCCTTTATAAGGAATTTTTGATTTGAAAAAAGTTGTGCACAGGAACAAAGTAGGGTCATTGCTTGTCAGCACATTTTTTGTTTCTTCTTCTTTTTCTTCTTAAGAGACAAGGTCTCACTGTGTTGCTAAGGCTGGAATATAGTGGTGTGGTCATAGCTCTCTGTCACCCTGAACCCCTGGCCTCAGGCAGTCTTCTTAGCTTAGTCTTCTAAGTAGCTGGGACAACAGGTGCATGTCACCACACCTGATTCATTTTTAAAATTTGTGGAGATAGGGTCTTTCTGTGTTGCTCAGGCAGGTTTCAAATTCCTGGCCTCAAGTGAGCCTCCTGTCTTAGCCTCCTAAAGGTGTGAGCCACTACCCGGGGCCTTGATGTTTCTCTGTATTTTTTATTTTGTCCCCCCCCCTTTTTTTTGTTAAAGGAAAACAATGCTAGTCCTAAGTATCTAAATCAAATTGTAAATGTTTAAATATCTCTCATCCAATTTAGGTATTTATTGAGCTTTTTCCATTTTTGCCTCCTTTTTAATGAGATGATCCTCTCTTCACTTTGGACATTTAAATTGCATTTAATTAAAACATTTATGATTTTAAGTTATTTTATATGTTGTTTTACATTTGTTTGCATAGCTTACTATGCTAACATTACTTGCAGTTTTTCAGGGGGGAGGGGGTGTCAGCAAGAAATGAAAGATATTGTGCCATTGATACCCTATTTTTTTTCTTGTTTTGTTTTTTTTTGTAGAGATGGGATCTCACTGTGTTGCCCAGCTTTGTTGAACTTCTGGGTTCAAGTGATCCTTCTCTCTCGGCTTTCAAAGTGATTATAGGGATGAGCCATGTTACCTAGCCTAACATGCATTTTAGATACATGGAAAACCTTTTTTTTTTTTTTTTTTGCCTGAAAAATAAGATTGAACTGGAAGTTGGGTCACTTTTAGGATGATGGGCCTTAAGATGGACACGTTATGAATCTCTTTTCACATCCTTTTACCCAGAGTATCCTGCTGTAGCATTCATAATTGTATTAACAAAAAGGATTAGAAAGCAAAGTTAGGGGGAAAACAATTATTTTGTTATATAACAGCAAGTTGCAGAAGTTTAGATTGTTTATATTGAATACTTCTAATGTCTTATTTCAGTAATTTAAAGATACAGTCAAAACCATCATATTTTGGTCATCAGAAATTATTACTAGGACTAGCAATAATTTAAAAGGGATTAGGATGTCTTACTGAATATCAGATGATTCTTTTATTTTTATTTAATAAAAAAATACTTAACTGCTTGGGCCTGAGATTGCTGGCCCTGCATGTGTATTGGTGAACAAAGTGTTATCCACTTTCAACAGTGTTGCCTGCTTTCTTCTGGTATATAAGAGAGACAGATAATAAAGGGTATATAAATATCCATAATTCCACAGATGTGTAGTCACATATTTATTGTTAAAAACTTAACAGGAAACATCAGAAAATATGAAAAGCACGCCATAATTCTACAGCAGAAAGGAAGGGAAGAGTGAATGGTTTGATTGACTTGAGTCTTAAAAGTGGCCCCATTTCTTGTCAAATAAAGCATTTAGAAAGCCTGTTGTTGGCTTATGGGAGAAAAAAAAATCAGCATATAGATTCCTTGAACTCAGACTTGTGCTTGTTTGCTTACATTGGAAGAATATTTAAGAAAGGGAAACCTTGTTTATGACTTATCTTAAGTCTAATGATGGAGCAGTTTATTTGAAGCATATAGAAAAAATTGACCTGGAAAGTAGGAAATAATAAAAGCCAGTTTAATAGTTTCTCTTTAGGTCAAGTCTCCACAGTGAACATTATTTTATATGAGAAGCCTCCAATTGTCAGGCATACCCATACATAAAGGTAAACACCAGGTAAGGTCTGAGGGAAAATCATTTGTTTGCCATTATTTCCATAGTCTTCGGAGTTTGAATCTGGATTTATACCTGCTATATAAGTGTGTGTCCTGTTTGAGATTTGGTTTCTTCATCTGTAAATTGAGAATAATACCACCTAAAGAAAGTGTAGTTGATGGTTCCAGGGATGAACTCTGCAACCTCTCGCCTAGGTTTAAATTTTAGCTTCTCAGCTTATTTAGCATAGCTGAGAATAATTGGGTGAGTTGGATAACCTTCTTGCCCCATGTTCTACGTATATAAAAAATGGAATAATAATAACACCTTTGGGGTTATTGTGAGAATTATAAATGAGTTATATATATAAAGCATTTAAAATGGCATATAGTAAGCAACATGCACTTAATAGTATTATTTTTAAGTTATTGTGATATAGGTTAGCTGTGTAACATGTTTACCACCCTCCCCCCAAAGTCTCATATTGCCTGGCATAGTAAATGTGCCTCTTTACTAAAATCAGAAACCTCTTTGAGGAAACCTTATGTATCCAGTTAACTGTACTTTGAACAGTTTCTCATATATAATAGATATTTCAAGTTGAATGAATATTATCCTATTTTACAGATTAATGAACTGAGGCACAAGAGAACTCTAAAATATTAATCTTTCTACCAAAATAGGGCATTACTTAGAGGACTATTACTGACAATGTCATTCGTATCATCACTTTTCTAGTTTAGATTTGGCCATATGAGTTAATGTCTATTAACTCCATCCATTTTTTCCTGTCCCCTCCCACCCCCCCAACTTCCCCCCCACTCCCCCAACTTCCCCCCCACTCCCACTCCCACTCCCGCCTTTAAAAATTTTCTTCAGTTAGGTTAGGAAAATTGAGACTGGAAGAACTATTTATCTTAGAATTATTCGCTTGATTAATTAGTTTGGACATTTGAAGGATCACTTCAAGTTCAATTTGTATGGCACTCCTACAGGTGTAGGGTAATTTTATTATTGCCACAGAGCATAAAATATTGTTCCTTTTCCAGTGCATTTTTCATAAAACTTTGACAATGTAACATATTTTCCTAAGAGGTTCAATTATAGCAATGAATATAGTATAAATTGGCTTCTTAGTCACTCACTTTATTTGCTGTTTGATGATTCAGATATAGTGTCTCTAAATTTCATTTTTCTGGGTGTTATTAGCCCCTTAGAGTATTTATGCTAAGGGAAAAAAATAGGCCATTTCTTTGGTTAGCTAATAAAGTTAAAGACATTACTAGAAAATGAAGATACTATGGTATATTAGGGCTTGCTTCAGTAAATGGAAATTATTTTAATGTTAATTTCTTCCTGGTAGATATTTAGAAACAGATTAGTTTATAGAAAACCAATTTACTGTTACAAAAATCTACACAAGGACAATTATTTTTGACTTTCGAGTCTTAACTATAATGTGTATATTGTATAATCCGTTCGCCTGATGTAGCAGATTCCTCATTTGGCATTATCATGCTCCTTCTTTGCGTCTTTAATACAGCCATTAATCTCACTATAAGGCTTTACTAAGGATAAATTGCTGCGTAACCCACTTCAACCTCTTTTGTTCAACCAGGAAGCCAGACGTGGTAAATAGCTTTTTAAAGAATATGTAGTTATTTCTTTTTTGAAATTTTAGGATTATAAATTTGAAATGGTAAAATAAGAGACTTAATTTTGTCTGTTGAAATTACTTGATAGAAGTTTTCTTTGGAATAGAGCTTCTGTATCTTTAAAAAATACACAGTGAGTCACCCCCTGCTCTTTTGGTAGATGCCTGGCTAGTGAACAGCTAAGCTGCTTTAGGCATGTAATAGAACATTCCATTTCCTGTTCCCTTGCTGACACAGAGGAGTGTTCCTGCTGGCAATGATCTAATCATAGTGCAGTAAGAAACATGGCAGTTTGATAAAACATGGTGGAGACAGCGGCTGAAATGGAAGCATATGTTCTAGAAGACATTCTTGAGGTAGGGTTAGGTTTGTAAATGAATTGAAAGTTGTAATCTGAACAAAGAAATCTTATCTGCTGAAATTATTTTACAGATGAATAGATTAGAGGAGAGAGCAAAGAGAGGGAGAGCATAAAAGCAAGGCAGGGTCAGACCTTATTCCGTGTGAGTATGTGTCAGTCTGGTTCACATGATCACTAAAGGAGTCTAGATTAATTTTGTTTAAGCTTTATGTTTCATAAATTCTAGATGTACATTTGGTAGGGAAAAGAGGGGCACTCAGACTTAGTAAAAAGCCTTGTGCTGGTGCTGACCTTTAGATTAACTCATTACAAGGTGGGGTCTGCAAAGCAGCTCTTAGGTTTAGTATCATGTATCTTAGAATTCATTTACGTGTCAAAGCCTAAAGCTTTCTTGCAGTTAACACTTAAAAACAGCTGGTTATTTTAGGTTAAAAGTAAGCTTATATATCCATCTAATTGATTAATCTATCTGGTACACTATGGTCCTAGATTTTTCGTGAGACTTTGATTATTATAAAATACATTATTAAATTAAAAATTTAAAACTCTTAGAATTTAGGACATTAATCCTAGAGAGCTGTCAATAAAAATTTTCTGTAATTTGAGTTATGAGAATTTGAATTTTATATGTATATATCAATTTTATAAGAACCTATTTGAGTAAAAATGAATCCAAGGAAATACATGTCAAAGTGAAACTATAATTTATTTTGGTTTTGAGTGCAGTGTACTGTCAAAAATTTGTATTTATGGGTATAGCTGTTTAAATCCCATATTCTTATCTTTGGGGTTTCAGGGTATTTTATTTTTTCATTCAGAAAAACTGGCTAATTCAGATAAAGAGGCTTCATAGTGGAGAGTGGTATTCTTAATACTTAGACTGATGAGATAATTTATTAACTATTTCACTGTCTGAAAAGGTCAAGAAATTTTATTGTGGGGAGAGGGCTTGGGAGAAGAAGCTGCAAAAGGAAGCTAGGCGGGGTTAGTAGGAGAAAAAAGCCTATGCGCATTATAAAGTGCTGCATGATCAATGAGTGTTTTCTGGAGTCCCTCAGTGTGTGCTTGGAGCTGACATTGCAGCAAGTCTCATGGTTGTTCTGCAGAATGAAAACTGATTCCATTGTATTATCTACCTCTCTGCAGACACCTGCCAACGTGCTTTTCCTTCCTTTCCTAAGAGCTGTTGTCTGAGTTGAATTGTGGTTAATTTTTATTCTTTTCCTTTAAAAAAATTTTTTTTCTTTGATACTATTAGTGAATTTCCTTAAAGATGGTATGGTGAAATTATTTACTTAGAAATAGTGGTATGTACTTTCATCAAGGGACTTTAGTAATTGTGGGTGGTCACATTACTTTTTAGTGGCTCAGTTTAAACAAGTTTAATCAGGTTGTAAAGTTCTAGCAATATGTTTAGATTTACTTTTTAAAATAGTGTTGCTTTGGATGTTAAAGAAGTATTTGATATTGATAAATATTTGACAATTTTCCTTTTGCATTTTTAGCTTGTAACAGATTTTACAAGTCCTATTTATTTTCTGGGGAAAAACTCATTTTAGCAAAGTTTGTGCTCTTATGTGTAGATTTTTAAAATGCTGTCTCAACAATTGGCTTTTCATTGTTTCTGTTAACATTTGTTTTGTGTGATGTTAGGATTTTGCATTACTAAATTTACTCATTGTTACTAGTTATTAAAAGCAATTCACAAGTTTTAATTGTTTATCCAAATTTTCGATCTATCTTAATTCAGTTTCTATATACCTGTTGCATTAAGCAACACTAAATGAGTCATTTTTTTCTTTATTTAAAATTTTATTTCATTTAATTGAATATTTGTCAATAATTGGCAGACTAGATATGAAAATTTTCTAAGAAGTAAAAAAAGAAGCTTATTTTCCAGAATTATAAATACTTATGACCTAATGCTAAAAATAAAATTGTAAAGAATAAATTTGCTAACTCTAAAACTAAATTTACCATTTTCTAAAGCACCTCTTATTGCAAGTGAATAGACATGTGTTATATAATGAGCTTTCCATCTTTTTCAAACATTTAACTCCTCAAATAAATGTCCAGTAATGGATAATGAAGTTCATCTGCACACCACACTGACAGTTTTATTATTGAGTGATGTCAAATTTATCACTCTAACTTCACCTTTGTGATTCTGTTTATCGAACACAGGGATTTTATGTAGATTCTGTTTATTTACATTAAATTAACATTGAACTTATATTTTTTTTGATTTTTGTAACTTGGTCTTTTGAATCAGAATTTTTAAAAAAGTGCTCTTATTAAATCTTAGAAAAAAGAAACTTGAAATCAGTATCATTAGTGAATATAGTGCAAGTTAATTCTCATAATGCTAATGATTTAGCTTTTACACTGTGTTTGCTTATTTATAAACATATATATCTCCATGTTTTTATGTTGAATTTTAGATCTTTAATATCTTAAGTAAAATGTTGTATCTAAAATTTATAATAAAGGGCCGGGAGCCATGTCTCATGCCTGTAATCCTAGCCCCATGGAAGGCCAAGGAAGGTAGATCACTTGAGCTCCGGAGTTTGAGATCTGCCTGAGCAAGAGTGAGACCCATCTCTAAAAAAACTAGCCCATTGTGGCAGAAGCCTGTAGTCCCAGCTACCTGGGAGGCTGAGGCAAGAGGATTGCTTGAGCCCAGGAGTTGGAGGTTGCTGTGAGCTATGATGCCATAGTACTCTACCCACTCTACCCAGGGCAACAAAGTGAGACTCTGTCTCCAAAAAGAAAAAAAAAATTAGAATAAAACAAAAGGTTGATTTTAGTTTACATCATTCTTTCAACAATCCAATGTAATGGATTAAATAGAATAACTTGGTTATTTAAATGATTCAAATAACACAGTAATTTTCTTCTCCAAAGCATAGTAGTCAGAGTGTTTCTGGTTTTTTTTTTTTTGCTTACCTTCCATAAAAGGAGTTAATGCTCAGGAAGGTAGCCAAATACAGACAGTAGAAAATAAGGCTGAGAGCCCATATAAATTTCTCTTGTTGTGTTTATATTATTTTTCCTGAGACATAAGTATAATAGAATTTTGATGATTTTCCGGTATGTTACATGTAATAATGGATCTTAATACAGAAGAAAGATCAGTAGGAAGAAAAAAGTCTTCCAAATTTTGGTTTCTTTGTATAACCACATTTTACATGATCAAGAGTTATATATGTAAACGTGAGGTTTATAGGCCTTTAAAAAATTGTTATAATCCTTTTTTCTCACTCTATCACCCAGGCTAGCATGCAGTGGCAAGATCATAGCTCACTGCAGCCTTGAATGCCTGAGCTCCAGCAATCCTCCCACCCATCTCAGCCTCTTGAGTAGCTAGGACTATGGGCAGGACTACAGGCGTGTGCCACCATGCTCAGCTCATAGGCATTTTTATGTGAGAACTTGAAGCAAGTCCAGGGTGGTGTCATGTGCCTATAATCCCAGCCACTTGGAAGGCTGAGGTGCGAGGATTGCTTTGAGCCCAGAAGGTTGAGACCAGTCTGGACAACATTGTGAAACTTGGCTGCTGAAAACACAGAAATCATGAAAACAATGATTTCTACATAGTCTAGTTTTATTATTTGTAATCGGACCAGTTTTAGCAGTCTTAGAAATGAGAAATTCTTAGAAATACTTCCTTTAATTCTAATCAAATTTAGAATACTTTGTTCAGGGTACAGTATTTCATATGTTTTTCCTTTAAAAAAGTAGCAGCTTTTATGAAAATAAAAGTAGAGTGTTGAGTATAATAATAACTCTCATGCCCAATCTTGTTCCTTTGTCAAGTAAAGCTGGGATCTCTAGTATCATCTGGGCTTGGTGTTACAGCTTATAATAATTTAAGGTAAAAGCCGCAACTCAACTATGGTTGCTCCTTAGAGAGACAGTAGATTGAGGGTTTGACCAAACCCTGTAGGTTGGAACTGAATTAAGGGTCAGATTTAAGCAAAATAAATAGGTTTATTATGGAACTTTTTTAAAAATAAATTTCAGAGTGATACCTGGGTACAGATGGTTAGGTTACATTGTTTGCATTTGTTAGGTGAAGTCCAAGTTGTAGTTGAGCCGTTCACCCAGGAGGTGTGTCATATGCCCCTACATTGTGCCCATTAGGTGGGAGCACCCTAAACTCTGTCCTTACTCCTCACTGTTCCTTTCCCCTTTTTTGAATATAGTTGTATTTTTCTCTCTTATTGAGTACTTGCTTTTTCATTTCTTGTGAGACAAAAATATGGAATGCTTCACAAATTTGTGTGTCATCCTTGAGCAGGGGCCATGCTAATCTTCGGTGTAGTGTTGCAGTTTTAGTGTAAGTTATGGTTTTCCTTTTGATTTGTCAAGATTGTGTCCTAATGGTAAATAGTGCATTCTAATTGCTATTTACCATAAAAGTTATTTTGGATAATGATATCAAATCTCCATGAAGTAGAGTCTTAAGACATTTCTTTTTTTTTTTTTTTAAGACATTTCTTTATAATCTGTGAAATATATTGGCTTATGAAAAGTACACATTTATATACTGTAATGGTAAGTCTTTTGTGGATATTCTAAAGTGTGATATTTAGTGTAACCATAGTGATAGTTTTCATTAGGAAAAGTTGGACTCCTAGGATATAGGTTAGTTTAGAGACTGAAAAGTTTAGCTGAATTTGTAGATTTATAAGTTGATATAATTAATATTTTCTATTCATTAAGAGGTTTTGGAGTCAAGATGAGAATTGCTGGATAAATAGAATCTTACAATTTCACTCAAATACATGGTGCCTTTATTGTGCTACATACTTGAAATTCAATGAGGTTAGTCCAGCCTTTGTTTCACAAAGGTAAAAGTACAAAAGAAGAAATGTCTGCCATCACAGATGAATATTTGAAAACTAGATTTTACTTCATTGATTCCATCTGAATAGTTAAAACCCATGCCGAAAACCCATATTTTCAGCAGTGTCCTTGCAAACCTTATATCCATTATGCATTCTGAATTTTTCAGTAAGCAGGTATTTTTCTTTATCTGTGCACCATTAGGTTGTCTTTTATGCGTATCTGTTAGTTGTATTTATTTATGAATGTGGGGCTGTCAAGAATATCTTATGGATCCTGTTTTCATCTTTAAAACAGTGTGTATAGGCTCGGCGCCTATAGCTCAACCGGCTAAGGCGCCAGCCACGTACACCTAAGGTGGCGGGTTCGAATCCCCAGCCCGGACCCGCCAAACAACAATGACGGCTGCAACCAAAAAATAGCCAGGCGTTGTGGCGGGCGCCTGTGGTCCCAGCTACTTGGGAGGCTGAGGCAAGAGACTCGCTTGAGCCCAGGAGTTGGAGGTTGCTGTGAGCTGTAATGCCACGGCACTCTACCCAGGGGGAAAGCTTGAGGATCTGTGTCAAAAAAAAAAAAAAAAAAAACAGTGTGTATACATATGTACTATATGTACATACAACATACACCCTCACATAATATGCTTACATATACTCTGCATTTTCCCCTACCCCCACACACCCTTACATATTCTTACTACAGGTTGAGAATCCCCTATTAAAACTCCTTGTGAGCAGAAGTGTTTTGGGTTTTGGATTTTTTTCCAGATTTTGAAGTATTTGCATATATGTAAGTGATATCTTGGGGAAGAGACTCAGGCCTAAGCATGAAATTTATGTTTCATATACATTTACAATATTCTTAATATTTTTGTACATGAAACAGAGTTTTAACTGCATTTGATTGTGAGCCATTACATAAGGTCAGGTGTAGAATTTTTCACTTGTGTCATGTTAGTGCTCAAAACATTTTGGATTTTGGAGCATCTTAGATTTTCAGATTAGGTATAATCACATACATATTTGCAGTATGAATTCTCTTATTTTAAAGTCCAATTTCTTCTAAGAGTGCGACAGAAGTTACAACGTTCCTTTCATATACTGACTTTGGGGGAATGTTTGGGGTAATAGTGTAAGACATACTTATGTTAGCTGATAATCCTTATATAGAAAACTGATGTTTTAATGAAATATGGCTTACAAAAAGGTAATTTAACTAGAGTTATGTTAATTAATCTATTAACTCTTATATGAAAGTAAAGGCAGGGTTGTTCAATATGCTGCTAGTCTCACAATGATCCATCTTAGTCTAGTTTAATTAGTGGAGCGTGAATTAGAAGGGGCCTCCATCACTTACTATCTGCACATACAAGCTACAGCATTGGCAGGTTACTCGTTCTGAGTTGTGAGGGGCCTTTGTTCTGACACTTGACAAAAGCTCATTCTTACATGAAGTGTAGATACTCCATCATTGATGAGCATCAAAATCCTGTTATGCATTGGTTTTGTACCATTTACCAAACCAAAGGCTTTTCAGAAGTTGTTCATAGGTGTTAAATATCTGTGAGGTGGTAACTTTTTGTTTCATGATTGGTTGAATTAATATTGGCCATTAATAATTTGGTCTTAGACGGAATTGAACTTGTAACTTTCTGGATATGACTTCATAGGTTGGATGCCCTGGACGTGTAGTTCTATGGTGTCAATAGTGAAGCACATTAGCTGCAATTTATTGAGTATTTATGTTACTCCATACAGAGGAACTGTGCCACATGCTTGAGGTGTTAGTTTATTTAACTCAGTGATTTTGTGGGGAGGTAGAAATCTACTTTGTAGAAGGATGGTAAGGAATGAGGTAATCTGTATAAACATCTAGCACAGCATTTGTAACACATCAGTAACATTTAACTGTTAGCTATCAATCCTATGCCATCATCTCTTATTGATAGATGAAAATTTGAGCCTTAAGAGCAAATTTTCAAAGTTGTTGGTTTTTTTTTTTTTTGTTCTTAGGACTCTTTTTCACTCTGAAAAATTAAGGACTCAAAAGAGTTTTGTCCATGAAATTTATGTCTATCCATATTTATCATAATTGAAATTAAAAATCAGGAAATTTAAAACCATTTATATGTTTATTCATTTAAAGTAATGAATAATAAACCCATTACCATGTTAACATACTTGTATTCAAAAAACGATTTTCCAGAAGGAAAGCTAGTAAGATGAGTGACATTGTTTTACGTTTTTGTAGTTTTCTTTAAAGTATGGGTTAACAGAAGGTAACTAGACTCTCATTTCATATATATATTGTTTTCTTTATTTCTCTCTCTCACGTTTTTTTTCTTTTTTGAAGAGATAGGGTCCCACTGTGTTGCCTTGGCTAGAGTGCAGTGGCTCCTCAAAGGTGTGTGATCATAGCACATTGAAGCCTCAAAGGGCTCAATCCTTCTGCCTCAGTCTCCCAAATATGTGAGATTACAGGTGCATGCCACTCTAATGTAATGCTGATAATGTGTATAAACAAAGGAAGGGTATTTTAATAGCTCTTTTAAATAAGTGTGGATGTTCTTTGATATCACTCCTAAACTACAAGTGTTAGTTTCTTAAATGTTAGTTGACGTACGTATGGAATCTGAAACAGTATCAGTGAAGTTTCTGTATTTTGTTAGATTAAAATTCACAGGTTTCACTGGTTTATTCTGTACTTTCAGTGTATCAAAACCACGCATGTTTTGTAACATCATACATTGGCCATTTGAAATGTACTGGTTCCTTTTATTCTACAATAGAAAAAGAATTTCACATTTCCTAATATCATGGCTTATCTCAGAAAAGTCAAAACCTGGGAAGCTGTTACATTCATGATGTCAGATGTGTTTTCCAGAATTCTAATTTTTGCTGGAAAGCTTGAATTTTGTTGTTTTATGACAAAGAACATCAATTGTTTTTCTTGAAATGACAGGCTCTCTTCATTGATTTTTGAGAAAATGTCTGCCAGCCTTAGCATGTCTTAAGAAAAAAATGGTGTTCTGGGCGGCGCCTGTGGCTCAAAGGAACAGAGTGCTGGCCCCATATACCAGACGTGGAGGGTTCAAACCCAGGCCTGGCCAAAAAAAAAAACCCTGCAAAACAAAAAAAAGAAAGAAAGAAAAAATGGTGTTCCATGAAACAGTAACTGGTTCAGCTAACACTTGCATAAGTAACTGGTTCAGCTCAAAATTGCGTAAGTGTTTTTTTTACAACTACCATATTTAGGAATACAGCAGAATTCCTTTTCTAGTATATCATACAGAATATTAGAAAGATTGAAAATTTTAAAAATTGATGCTTTTTATAGGAAATGTGCTTTGTTCTTTTGTCCTTTTTTAAATATTTGAATATTGTGAGTACATAGCAGAGAAGAATATGACAGTTATTAACTAGTACATATTGGTGTCAGGGTCTTGATTCAGTTACGAAGTCAGAAGTTTTACACAAAATTGCTTTTGTATCATCAGTGTGAGTGTCAACACAGTGAAACATGCAAATAACCATCTTAGTATTATAAAAGTAATTTTGACCTCACAGACTGAGAGCGTCTTAGAGATCCTCATAAATTCCCCTGGATCAGCTTGGCGCCTGTGGCTCAAGTGGCTAGGGCGAAGCCACATACACCTAAGGTGGTGGGTTCGAATCTAGCCCAGGCCCGCCAAACAACAATGATGGCGGCAACAACAACAAAAAAAATAGCCAGGCATTGTGGCGGGCGCCTGTGGTCCCAGCAACTTGGGAGGTGGAGGCAGGAGACTCGCTTGAGCCCAGGAGTTGGAGCTTGCTGTGAGCTATGCCACGGCACTCTACCCAGGGGGATAACTTGAGGCTGTGTCTCAAAAAAAAAAGAAAAAAAATTCTCCTGGATCACATTTGAAAAATTGCTAGTTTACAATGTATTGCCCAAGTTTATTGTCAATGAGGGGGCAAGACTAAGATTTAGAGTTAAGTCTGCTTGTATTCTCTTAACCATTTTATTGAATGTATTAATTATTAACATAGTTCCCAGTTTTCTGATCTCTTTGACATACCGGTCTAGGTCACTGTTCTTCTGCTTCAGTTATTGCTTTAAGATTATAAGTTTATAATTTACGTGTAAATTATAAATAGAGAAGATTTATAATAGGGAATTTAAAGATTCCCAAGTGACATAGCAAGTGAAAAGAGAAGATAGAAATAAGTAGATTTTTTTTTGCTTGCAGAAAAACAGTAAGTGGTAACAATGTTTTGATATTGATAAAAAGAATAATTGAAAACTGAAGTGGGTTTATAAATTCTATCAAATCTTTTGTTGTAGTTCTAGTGAATGATTGTGAATTGAGTTAATAAGTTATAGTTGTTTACTCATTTTGGTTTTGGCAAATGAAACAGATTTGTAAGTCTTTGTTGTATTTGAATACTTTTCATTTTGCAGACTATATAGGTTTTTTCTATCTTTTTTTTTTTTTTTTTTTTGAGACGGAGCCTCAAGCTATCCCCCTGGGTAGAGCGCCATGGCTTCACAGCTCAGAGCAACCTCCAACTCCTGGGCTCAAGCGAGTCTCCTGCCTCTGCCTCCCAAGTAGCTGGGACTACAGGCACCCGCCACAACGCCTGGCCATTTTTTGGTTGCAGCCATCATTGTTTGGCGGGCCAGGGCTGGGGATTCGAACCCGCCACCTTAGGTGTATGTGGCTGGCGCCTTAGCCGCTTGAGCCACAGGCGCCGAGCCAGGTTTTTCTATCTTTATCAGAGTTGCCACTTCTGATTTTCATCTACTCAAGAGAAGTTCTTTCTGTGAGACTAGTTCTATTTTATATTGTCCATACAAATGAAAAGAAGATTCAGATAACGTGTATATTCATTTATTCAAAACCTATGGCATTAATTTCAAATTTCTTTTTATAATAGCAAAATGGAGCCATTCAAAACTTTATTTATTTATAGAGATAGGCTCTTGCTCTGTTGCTCAGGTTGAAGTATAGTAGCACAATCGCAACTAACTGCATTTCAAACCCCTTGGCTCAAGATATCTTCTGTCTCAGTCACCCTCCTGGGTCTGTAGGTACTCCCCACCTCTTGTCACTAGTGTTTTGTTTGTTTTTTGGTAGGGGGTTCTTGCTCTGTTGCTCAGTCTAATCTGGAACTCCTGGTCTTTAGTCATCCTTTCACCTCAGCTTCCTAAGATATAAGAATTATGGGAGTGAGCCAGAAAGCCCAGCCTCAAAATTTACTTGGTATCTCTTCTTTGTCTGTATTTATGTAAATGTGCATGTTTATATATACAATTTACTTAAGGCATTGGCATTGGAATAAATAACATTTTCATTGGAAAAGGGAAGTGTTAATAACATCTGCACATCTCTGTCTTTCTACTTCTCAAATTTCAACTCTTCTTCATTCCCAAATTCCCAGAAACTAGTGTATTGAGAAATAGGGTTAGGTAAATGTTAAACTGTATTTGGTGTTCTGTGTTGCATAAATTCCTTTTTTAGTCTCTGACCTTTGGTCAGTTAGCCTCTTTCTCTCAGTTCTGATAGCTGCTGCCTAGCTCACCATGATTTCTTTTTTCTGCTACAGATTGTCCAGGTGTTGATCCTCTACTTGTTTTTGGGTATTGCTGCCAGCCCTAACTCCTTGATTTCATAGACCTTTTCCTTTGTTGAGCTTATTTATTATTCATTTATCTAACTAATGTTTACACATAGCTAGTTCTAACCTTGAATTTGTCCTGATGCCACTTCCTTATGTTTTATCACATATTCTGCATTTTAAATTATGCCATGTCATCAGAATATAAGACCAGCATATATTTGCGTAATGTGTTTAAACAAATTTGAGAAATAGTTTCTAAATTCTTATATTTTATAAGCAAATGCTAGTTAAGATTTTCCGAAAACCCATGCTATGTTTAAATGTTCACACATACTGGAAGGTTTTCCTTTTTAAGATTTTGTGTCACATTTGTACAGTATTTTGTTATTTTTTCAAAATATCTTTCTCAATTTCTCTTTCCTTTTGTTTTTAGTCTTCCCCCTGGAATAAAGGCAGGTAATAGTGGATGGAAAAAGGTGCTTTCTTCAGTAAAACTTCATCTAATTAGATGGCCAGAACATTAAGATTGAGCCCTACATGTATCATTTTTTAAAATCTTAACAGCAGAATCATTATTTCATAAGTATTTTATGAATTATAGAAGAATATATCTTTTAGGTAAATAAGAATGCTGAATTATGTTGGTACTGATTTTGCATATCACTGCTTTGTGTTTTTTGAGCTGTAATCTGATTTTCTGAGAATAGCATTATTTCTCTTGGTGTCATCAATGACTTACCATTGTATTTTGAACATATTAAATACTTGCTTTCACTTTAATTTGAATTCTTGTACTGTGAAGAAAATCCCATCCTCTTCCCTCTCTTCTCCTCAGGAATGTCTTTGAATTCTTCTTGGCTTTAAATTTGTATTTAGAGTGAAGACATTCTAAAAGTCATTCAGTTATGAAATCAACACAGGTGATCAGTAGGTTGGTGTTTGGGGAATTATAATAATCTTTGTATATCATTTGAAAGGCTGTAAGTTTTATAGTCTCTAAAATGAGGTTGTACCATATAATTTCTCCATGACCTCCTCTAAATATACAATTCTGTAACAAGATTTCTTAAGGTAGTAGCTTCAGTAACTTCTGACAAGAAGTTTGAGGTGAGGGTGTATATCTTCTGTATATTTTAGACATTTCATAAACAGTTCTGTGTTATTTTTACATTTAAGAATGAAATTCAAGCTCAATTTGACATTTGAGCTACATTATTTGACTTCATGGTGTCCGTTTAATTTTATCTTAGTACTTAATCTAAACTGTTTGCATTTACATTGTATCCTAATGCCTGTTATTGCTCCTGTTGTTTACCTGCTGCCCTCTTCACTATCTTCCTTATACAAAGTCCTTAGATTCTTCTTCTCTAGGGTTTTCTCTCCCTGGTCTTCCTTTCACATTTATTATATCTTACCCTTTTGTGCTTTGAAAAAGTAATTTGAGACCACACATATTTAAATAATTTTATAGTCCATATTATGTCCTTACTTAAATGATAAATTTTTTAATAGAAGGATCTGGACTCTCTTTAAATTTAAAAAATAAAGTATGTAAAAGATAACTTCATTCTCCAAAAAGATTTGAAGTATTTTATAAAGGAATATAATATAAGAAATAAGAATATAAAAGCAAAATTAGTAAAATAAGACCAGGAGTAAAAATAGTATGCAGAAAAGCATATTCAGTATGAAGTTAATTAAACTGAGTTCAAATTAACCAGTAACTAGTGCTAAATTTGAGGTCTGTGTAGGCTGTAGCTTCATGGACATATTATTAGATGATTTGGGGAACTTACATTTCCTGAAATTTAGGTCTGAGAAATTTTTCTCATTGGACCTTTATAATGGAGATGCTGCATGCTATAATACATAGATAACTTTTTCAGCATTCCTGGGATTAATGATAAGCTTCATATTGTTTCTACGGAGTGTTTAACCCCAGGTTTTACTGATAAAATGCGATTCAGTTAAAGAAAAGTAAGTACTTGGTTTTCTGGTGGTCTTGTTTGTTCCAAGGATAAAATTTAGAGCATTTACAGCAAAGGTTACAAATTGATGGCTTCTTGCCACATCAAACTTAGAAATGTGTTTTGTCTATTTCATATAATATTGGCTCACACAGTGACTGTAGTAGGCATGCACACATGTATTTACTTACATTTTTGTTAATTTCTTTCTGTACTGCTGTGTAGTTTTCACTATTTGGGTCTTGCAAATACTTTGTTAAATATGTCTTTGTTTTCTGTTTTTGATACTGTTATATGCTAAATCTTTTTAATCGTATGATTGTTTATTATATATAGGAATACAGTAGATATCTGCATATTGATCTTATATCCTGTAGGCTTCTTAAATTAATTAGGTAGCTCTGAGGATTTTCTGTGTTCTTGATCACATATACAAATAAAGTCAGTTTCTAATCTCCCCTGCTCATTGTTAGACCTTTCAATTCTCTGGGTAGAACCTTTAGTAAAATGTTGAACAGAATTGGACATCCATGCCTGTTCTTGATCTTAGGAGGGAAAGTATTGTCTTTCATTGTGTAATAATATTTGAACTTTTTTCTTGATTCTTCTATCTGGTTGAGGAGTTCCCTTTTATTCCTAGTTTACGAAAAGATTTATTATCAAAAGGTATTGAATTCTGCCAGGTTCTTTTATCTGCATCTTTTGAGATGGTTTTGCCTATCCTTCCTTATTCTGTTACTGTATGAATTATATCATTTGACTTAAAAAATTATTAACCAGCGATAAGTAAGAATATTAGTTGACTTTTGTATTTTAAACCAACTTTGTATTTGTAAGATAAACTCCACTTGGTTATTATGTATCACCCCTTCTGTAGGTGGCTAAATTTGACTTACTTATATCCTGTTTAAGATTATTGTTCTTCACAAGGCCAACTGGTTTTTAGTTTACTTTTCTTTGACCTTTTTTTTTTTTTTAAATCAAGGAGATATTAGCCTCAGAAAGTGGTTGGGAATATATACTTCTCCTTTTTCTGAACATTTTTGGATAATTGTTTGTTTGATTGAATGGACCACTGAAGCCATCTGCACTTAGAGTTTTGTTTGTGGGAAGGTTTTTAATTAAAAATTGAATTTCTTTAGTAGATATAATATGATTTAGATTTTTCTCTGCTGTTTTGATAATTTGTGCATTATAAGGATTTTGTCTAATTCTAAGTTGTTGAAGGAATTGGCATAAAGTTGTTCATAATAGCCCTGTACTATTTAAATGATGGTAGGATCTGTAATAGTGCTGTCTCTTTCATTCCTGAGACTGGCAATTTGCATTTTCTCCTTTTTTTTTGATATATTTTCAGGTGATTATCATTTTATATTACTGATTTTTTTCTATTTTGTTCATTTTCTGTTGCATTGATTTCTGCTCTTACTCTTTCCACTCTTATGTTGGATTTAATTTATTCCTCTTTTCCTAGCTTCTTTATGTGGAAGCTTAGGTTATTTGAAACTCTGCTTTTCTACCCTTAAGATTAAAAGCTGTCAGTGTCCCTCTATGTACTACTCTAGCTGTATACCACACATTTTTGATGTGTTATGTTTTCATTAGCATTTAGTTTTAAATGTTTTATAATTTACCTATGGTTTCTCCTTTGACTACTTCTGCTTTTCTTTCTTTCTTTCTTTTTTTTTTTTTTTCTCAAGAGTCTCACTTTGTTGCCTCCCAGGTAGCTGGGACTACAGGTGCCTGCCACAATGCCCAGCTATTTTTAGAGACAGGGTCTCACTCTTGCTCAGGCTGGTCTTGAACCTGTGAGCTCAGGCAATCTATTGGCTTCAGCCTCCCAGAGTGCTGTTACAGGCTTGAGCCACCGTGCTGGCCTCCTTTTGCTTTTCTTACCTGGGTTTTCATGGAAGAATTGCCTGAGGTGATTACACATTCTGTTCTCTCCTGTGCTTTGCATGTTGGTACCATTTGTATGCCATTTTTGAGAGAATCAAAAAAGTAGTCATTATTTTGTGATAAGGAATCCTTTTTGAGAAAGGCTGTATGGGTTATTATTTGCAAGTTGATTATTTCTAGAGTAGCAAGCTTAGGGCTTAAAAAAATAAAAATTGGTTATTTCATTTCTAAATCTGTCAGGATATTACAGACTTCCAGTTTAATTATGTGTGGTCAGAGGACATCCTGTGGTCTAATTTCAGTTTTTAAAAATGTATTGAAGCTTGTCTTAACAGTCCATGGGCACTTAAAAAGAATATAGTCTCTTGTTGTTGGATTGAGTGTCCATAAATGTCACTTAAATTGTGTTAGTTAATGCTGTTAAAAAGTCTTTTCTATCCTTACTGATTTTCTGTCTGCTTGTTCTGTCAGTACTGAGAGTGAATGTTGAAATCCCCACCCTTACTGTGGAGAAGCCTTCTTTCTGATTTGTTGGTTGTTGCTGCATGTGTTGTGGAGCTTTGTTAGGAGTACATACACATTTCAAATTATTATGTTTTCTTGCTAAATTCATCTTTTCATTATGAAATGTCCCTCTTTAGCTTTATTAATATTCATTATTTTGCCTAAAGTGTCGATTATTTGATATTAATAATAGGTCCACAGGCTTTGCCACAACTGATGCTTGCTTGCATGGTGTGTCTTTTCCCATGCTTTTAACCCATCTCTGTCTTTATGTTTAAAGTGTGTTTCTTGTAGAGAGCGTATAGATTGCCTTTGCTTTTTTATCCACACTGTCAGTTTTTGCCTTTTAATGGGTATATTTACTCATTTTCATTTAATATAAATGTTTTTTAGCAGTATTTTATGTTTAAGTCTGTCACTTTGGTAATTATTTTCTATTTGTCTCATTTGTTATTTCTTTTTTTCCTTTGTTCATGCCTTTTATTAGATTGAATACTTTAAATTTTTTTGTACATTTTCAGTTTGGCATATTTATTTTAATTTTTAATTGGCAAATACAGTGTACAACAATGTTTTGAAATATGTATTACTGAGGAGTGGCTAAATGGAGCTAATTAACATGTACTACATTACATACTTATTTGTGCTGAGATCACTTAAAAGTCTTACACTTTGTTTGCAATTTTCAAATATATAATACATAGTTATAAACTGAGTCACCATGCTGTAAATAGTTGTCTTGAGCGTATTCTTCCTTTTTAACTGAAATTTTGTATTCTTTGACCACTGTCTTCCCAATTCATCCCCTAACTTTTCTCCCATTCCCTGATAATTACTGTACTGTCTGCTTCTATAAATTAGCTTGACTTTATCAGATTCCATGTGTCAGTGAGGTCACATCACATCTGTCTATCTGTGATTGGCTAGCTTTACTGAGCATAGTGTTCTCTCTGAGTTCCTCCATGTTGCAAATGACAGGATTTCCTTTTTTTTTTTTAAGGCTAAGTGGTATTCTGTTTTGTATAGATACTATACTTTCTTTACCCATTTATCTATTGATGGATACTCTGATTCCCTGTCTTGGCTACTGTGAATAAATGCTGCAGTGAACATGAATGTAAGTGTAGATTTATCTTCAAAATAATGATTTCATTTCCTTTGGATATATATACCCAGATGTAGGATTGCTGGGTCACAAGGTCTATGTGTAATGTTTTGAAGAACCTCCATTGTGTGGTCCATAATGGCTGTTCTCTTTTCTCCATGTCTTCACTAGGTTTTGTTAATTTTCATCTTTTTGATTATAGCTGTTCTCATAGGTTAATACCTCATTGTGATTTTAACTTGCATGTCCTTGATGATTAGTGCTGATCATTTTCATATACCTGCTGACCTTGTGTATGTTTTCTTTGAGAAATGTCTATTCAGGCTGTTTTTCCTGCTATTGAGTTAACATCTTCTATATTTTAGGTATTAGCCTCTTATTAGATATATGTTTGTAAACATTTTCTCCAATTGTATAGGTTGTGTCTTCACTTTGTTCCTTGGCTGTACAGAAGTGTCTTAGCTTGATGTAATTCCATTTATCTATTTTTGCTTTTGTTGCCCTTGCTTTTGGGGTCCTTTCCAAAACAGTCATTGTCCAATTAGTGTCATGCATCTTTTTCCCTATTTTTTCTCTAGTAGTTTTATGGTTTAGACCTTATGTGTCTTGAATCTATTTTGAGTTGATTTTTGTGTTTGGTGTGAGATAAGGGTCTAATTTCATTCTTCTGCATGTAAATATCTAATTCTCCCAGCATCACCGAAGTGAACTTTTCCTGCTATATCATTATTTTGTTTTATAATTCAAATCCATTTTGTTCTATAATCAGCGCATATAGAGACAATAAGCTCTTCTCTGGTATTTTTCGGATGGCGTCTCCAAAATTCTGTATCTCTATGAAACAGAATTTAGATAAAATCTGAGCTGAGCTGGATTAAAAATATAAAAAAATCTCTGTCACAAAAAGAATACTTGTAGTATTTACTGTTTTTCTGGTTTCAGAAAGGACATATCCCAAACTGATACACGTTTTCATTCATTGCAGTGGTACCCTCAAGGTGAAAAGCTATACTTTTGTAGATATATTCTGTTGTCCAAAAAGCTTCTAGGGCAGTGGTTCTCAACCTTCCTAATGCCACGACCCTTTAATGAAGTTTCTGTGGGTCGCAACCCACAGGTTGAGACCTGCTGTTTTAGGGAATGAAAAAATGTGGGAGGCAGAGGGAAGTCTTTCAGTATACTTAGCTACAGGACTGGGCAAAGGTCATTATCTTTGGTGACGTAATATCTATTCAAGAAGTATTTATTGACTACCGTCTCGGTGTCCTGCACTGCTCTTGGCTTGAAGTACTGCAAAAAGTTAGGTGAAATTCCTGCTGTCATGGAGTTTGTACTTTAGTTGGAAAGACTGGCAGTACACAGTTAGATAGGAAAATAATGCAACTTACATAGTCATTAGTGCTGCAAAATAATAAAACCAGGATGATGGGGGCAGACTACACTGAGGGAAGGACTCTTGTTCCTCTTGTTCATAGGGACAGATTGAAGCAGAGGCCTGGAAGTTGAGGTTTACCATAGGTTTCAGTGAATTTCAGGCAGCAGGAACTGTGTATGCACTGTACTCCAAAAGTTGCTCCTAAAGTCACCACACATGGGGGAAAGGGGAAAATGTAGTTAAATGCAACTTTATTTACAAAATATTTATTACAGAATTTTATAAAATATTCTCTGTATTTTGGCCACCTCTTTGTAAAATTTTGTAGCTGTAAAACTACTGGTGTATGTTTGTATAGTTTATGTTTTGAGGGGATTGAAAAGGTCAAATTAATGGGGGTACTTTGTATAAAAGAATGGGAAACCAGGACAGTGTTTTTCTCAGTTAAATATAACACTTCATCTGGAGATTGATGAAGGTATGAGGTGCTTGGGAGATTGACTTGCACTTTTTCTAGCTGGCTTTTTTTCTTTTCTTCTTTTTTTACTATTCTTATGTACACTTTCTCTCTCCCCAAAACACACACAGCCAGACAATGTGTTTTAGGAACCTGTTAGGATAATAGGTCTGAGTAGCCATGAAGAAGGTCTCAGGACAAGCATAGAAGTTAGTTCTATAGCTGTAAGTTGATCGCTGACATCCTGTTGTCATAATCTTAACATATAATTTATATGTTATATATAATCTAAGCCATGATTAGACTAAGATACGTTGGGAAGAGATTGGGGGAATTTTTAGAATTCCAGAATACTGTAGCCAACTTGCTCTCAAAAGAGTAGGAGTTTCTTAGGTTTTTGATACTATAACTCTTCAAATTCTTCTGTATCTTTTTAAAAAATATATTATAGGTTGTTTAATAAAAACTTCAGCATAGGAAATAGAATTAAAGGAACCTAAAGAGATGTATATATAACATAACCGGAAATATCTTTCACTGAAATACCTACAGCTTTAAGCAAGACTTTAAAAGGAACTGGATAACAATCCAGTAAGGGTAAATTCTCAAAGGATAATCTGCATTACCTATATTTTACTTACTTACATTTCTTTTCTTTTTTTAATTTTCCAATATTTTATTAGGCAATTTTTCAAACATACAGTACAGTCGAAAGACTTATACAGTGATCAGCCAGGCACCCACCACATACATTTGATAATTTTTTTCTTCCTCACGTGCAGGGAATTTGTTCATAGGGAAGCTATAAGTTTTGTGCCCCCCATCACAATGACCCCAGAGTTCTGTTGGGTGTAATAAGCAGTATTTATTTATTTTTAAACTTCAGATTAATATGAAGGTACAAACAATTAGATTGTAGTGTTTGCATTTGTTAGATAAGGTCCCTGTTGTAGTTGGGTCCCACATCCAGGAGGTGTGCTTTCTGTATCTTTTTATATAAGTTTTAGGTCACCTTCCTTACTGTTCAAGTGTCACATTTTCCTGATGTGTCATTTCTTTTGTTCCTACTCGTCTGATTTATTATACAGTTCATGGAGGATTTATTAGAATATCACTGTCAGAGGAAGGAGTGACTGATTTTGTTGGGGGATGTGTTGTGAGGGCCAGATGTCCAGTGAGAGGAATATTTACAGTGACTTTGGATGAAGCTGTAGTATCTTAAAAGTAAATTATCCTTTAAGTTTTATTCTTTCTTATACTAGACTTAGTATACTAAGAATTACTTCTTGAAACATTAATGGTGAATCATGTGACTGTCAGCATTCAGTCTGTCTGTTTTTTTGTTTTTTTTTTTTTTTTGGCCAAAATACGAGTTTTGACTAAAATTTTAGACATGCATATTTCAAAGTTACTTTGCCAGCATACCTTATAGAAAATGTACTGAAATTTGTTAGGAATTCTTGACCTTTTGGATGTCAGGTGGACCTATGCTTAAATAGTCTTTTTCTTTAAGTTAACCATAGAGCCAATGGCTGTTCAATTGGTTCGATAAACTTCACAGTGTACCCAAAGTAATTTCCATTCTTTTTTCTTCTTACAGGGCAGGGTCTCACTCTGTCCAACATTAGCCCCAAATAATATAAGGTGTGGATATAAGTTTACATAAAAGCCACATGACAGAATGCCTTGGGCCTTGGGTTTTTTTAAGGCAAAGAAATGTAACAAGATTAAAAATGTATTCCTGGAGATATAGCCAGCTTTCAGTCTAAGTGCTGTATGCTGTTGTAGACAAGCCTTTTAAAAATCACTTTTAGAAACTATCTAGTAAATAATTTCATTGTAGAGATCAACAATAAATAGTTACACAGGAGAAAAATGAAAGTCCAAGTGTATTAAATTGATAAGAATATGTATTTGTGGTTTGAGATATAAATATCATTCACAGACTGTGAAAGTGCTTTATATTAAAAGTATTAATGAAAAGGAAAGTGAGCACCGGAAAAGTGTGCCAGGTGACTGAGAATGTAACTACCAATATAGTGTGTTGACTGCCGTTTAACTAAAATTATATACTGCATTTACAAAGCTATTTTATAATACAGTAAAACTGTGCTATAGTAAGTGAAGTTCTTCTTAATTTGCTTTTAATTAGTATATTTCAATATTAATTTCAAGGGATTACAGAGTTTATGGTATGGTGTAGAGAATTATTTAGGCCTATTTTTAGTAGTAATTTCCAAGCAGCCAGAAACTACATTTATCCAGAATCTACTAATCCCCATGGGTGGCGAATTTCTGTATTATGGATGACTTTATGCTAACCAAATTAACTTGGGTGAAATGGACAAATTCTTGGATCTAAATTAACTTGGATAAAATTGGACAAACTACCAAATTTCACTCAAGAATAAATAAGTAACTTAAATATTATATCATTATAGAAATTGCATTTTTCATTAATTCTTCCACAAAGAAAACACCAAGTGTGGATGGTTTCATGTGCACATTATATGAAACATTAAAGGAAGAAGTAATATCAGTGTACCAGTTGTACATAAACTGTCCAGAAAATAGGGTTTACGTCCCCTTTCATTTTTATGAGATTAGCATTACTCTGATACCAAGACCAAACAAAGCCATTATACGAAAATTACAGACCAATGAATGTAGACATAAATTACAGACCATATAATGAATGTAGACATAAAATTCTGTAAGATAATACCTCATGACCAAATGGTTGAACATTTTCTGCTCAATCAATTTAATTCACTATATCAACACACTCAAGATCTCAATAGATGCAGAAAAGGAACTTGACAAAATTCAACATGAAACACTTAGGGATGAATCTAACAAAGTATACTTATAGTTTATATGTTGGAAACTAAAAAAATACTGTTTAGATGTTGATTATCCCTCCAAATGACCTAACTCAATACCAATCAAAATCCCACTAGTTTTTTTTTTGGTTGAAATTGGCAAACTTTCTAATGTCTATATAGAAAAGGTCCTAGACTAACTGAAGTAATTGTGAAAAGCAAAGACTAAATCAGAGACTTTTGAGACTTACTCTGACGGTGTATAACCAAGACAGTGTAGGACTGATGAAAGGATAGGCAAACAGCTAAGCAGAAGAGAGAGTCAGATCCATGATAGATGATCAGTTGACTTTTGACAGATGACAAGGCAGTTTAATAGAGGAAAAGTAGTCTTCTCAAATGATGCTGAAACATTTCAATATCCTTTTATAAAAAGAACTTCAACTCATGCTTTGTACTATATGTAAAAATTAACTTGAAATGAGTCATAAACCTAGGTGTAAAAGTTAAAACTTCTAGAAGAGAACATAAAAGGAAATCTTTGAGACATTGGGCTAGGTAAAGGTATTTTTTTGTAAGGCTCAAAACCCACAACATAAAGGAAAAAAATGATAATTTGGACACTATCAAAATTAGAAACTTTTGTTCTTTAGAAAATACTGAAAAGACAAGCCACTGGCTTGGAGAAAATAACTTGGAAGCCACTTGTCTAATAAAGGACTTGTATCCAGAATGTATTAAGAGTTCTTAGAATTCAATAATGA
>NW_003852434.1:14596913-14639485 GCF_000181295.1 Otolemur garnettii
AAAAAAAAAAAAACAACTCATAAGGAATGATGTTTAACATCATTCTCTAGCCATTAGGGAAATGCAGAAAAAAACTACAGTGTGATTTTTATAGGATTTTATCCTAGTAAAATAGGTAGGGTCAGGCAGTTGGTGGGAGATGAGAAAAAGAAAATAGAAAATACCGAATGCTAGTGAGAATCTAGAGCAACTGTAAATTTCATGCATTGCAGGTAGGGATGCAAAGTGGTATTATAACTTGGGAAAATCTGTCAGTTTCTTATAAATACAAACATACACTTGTTACATTACCTGTCCTCTTATGTATTTACCTAAGAGAAATGAAAAATGCTCATAATAAAGCATTGTATTTGAATAATCATTAATTGAATAAGTGAATTATAGGACATCTATATAATAGAATACTATTGACCAATGAAGTGGAATGAACTAATCCATGCTACAACATGTATGATCTCAGAAGCATTATGTGTTTGAGAAAGCAGCTCAACCAACCCCCAAATTTGTATGAGTCCTTTCATTCTGGAAAAGAAGAGAAGGAAAGAAAACAGGACATGTTTGCTAGGGGCAGAGGGTGGTGCTAGAAGATTGCCTACAGAATATAAGACAGAACATTTTGAGTATTAGAAAGTGTTTATCTTAATTATAAACATTAGAAACTTTTATGTATTTTTCAAAAATCAGAGATTTGTACAGCCAAAACAGGGTGAATTTTGCTATGAATTGTACTTTGATGACCCCAATTAAAAAAAAAAGTTCATTGGATGCAGAAGGAAAGTAATGAAAGAAGAGAATGTAATATTTTTCCAATTTTATTTTCTTCGAGAAAATAATTGCTTTAATTGAGTCTTACAATACTTGATTTTGATGCCAAGGCTTCATTCTTTCACTTAAAAACAACTGGTTTACGTATGCATACCTTTTACTGAATTACATACACCAGTGAGTTAATTCTTTATGTCTCAAAGTACTGCAAATAGTTACAACTCTCTTGGGATTTTTGCTAGAAATATGGAAATGTTTAGGTATTTCTTAACAGTTTTCTTGGAAAGTCTAAAGATGAGCCCTCTCCTTAATTATTTGCTAAAATCATCTAATAGAAAACTACAGGTTTTTTTTGTTTGTTTTTTAGGTAAGCAATATAGAAAAGTATGGGCTTAAGTAAAAAGGTAAAACTCCCTCTTTGATTTCATTCGTTAATTATCACTGTTAAAAACTTGGGTTTATCCAACTTGAATTTTTTTGTGTGCGTTTTTGCACATGTATACTTTTTATTTTTACTTTTTGAGTCAAATGGGTCTGTACAATGTTTGTTTTGCTACAGTTTATTTTTTCCACCTAATACTCCCTAATATGGGGAGTATTACGCTGCATCATATTCACGTATTTATTTGGTAAATATTTTTACATACTTAATGTTTGAGGCACAATTCTAAATGCAAGGGTTAGAGCAAAGAACCAAATAGAGTCCCTGCTTAAGTGAACTAAGTGGGAGGAAGGAAATAAACAAATTGAAGGGGGGAAAATATCACTGTCATTAAGTTCATGAAGATAACAGGCAAAAGAGATCAACTGTGCTGAGACAGAATGAGCAGGACAGTTACATTAGATAGCTGCGGTATAGTCTTTTATATATAAAGTCACTTTATTCTTAATATAGATGTTCAGTATATGATTTATTTAACCATTTTATTGATGAGCATATTGATTATTTATAGTTTTTTCTACTTTAATCAATCTTATAATGAACACAGTTTTTGGTTTACATGTGCAACTGTTTTTTAAATAAATTCCTGGAAAGAAAATGTTATATATTTTGGATTTGGACTCTTCACTTATATTCCTGATTTAGCCAAATAATGTATTCCTTCAAAATATTAGCTATTATCTGTCAGTGGATGAAAAGAGTCATTTTAATTTGTATTAATCTGACTCCCAGTGAAGTTGAGCATATTTATTGGACATTCATATTTATCCTGTAAATTGCATACTACTCACAACACTTTGTCCATTGTGACATTTGTCTTTATCTTTTTGAAAGTTAAAAATTTCTTTAAAATTCTCTTATAATGTGTTACATTATATTTTGTAATATTTTTTCCTAGCTTGTCAGTTTTCTTATTTTATGACATCTTTGCATTTTTATTTTTATGCTATCAAAATGTATTAGTCTTTTCTTCCAAGTCTCCAGATTTTGTATCTTTCCAGAAGAGCCTTCTTTTATACAATATCATAACAACTAAATCTGTTACATTTTCTTCTACTTATTTAATTTTATTTGTTTCTAGTAGTAGATTTTGGTTTATCTAGAGGGGTTTTTTTTTTTTTGTCTATTTTGTGGTAGAGTCCTATTTTTTCCAGCTTTGTAGCCATTCTCCCAAAATTAAGCCATGCCTTTTTTCCCCAGTGACTTACAATGCTACCTTGATCACATTTTAAAAGTTTCAAATATATGTTCTGGATTCACTATCCTACTGTTTTGGTTATTGTCATTTTATGTTATATTTGAAATCCAGTAGGGCATCCTTCATTGTCTTTTTCAAAGAAATTTTTGGCAATTTTTGTGTATTTTCTCTTCCAGATGTTGATTCTAAACAACATATCAAGTTCCATTAAAAATCCCTTTGGGATTTTGATTGGAAGTGCATTGAATTTACAGATAAATTTGGGGAGAATTGACATCTTTACACTGTTGACTCTTCCCATCCAGGAACATGGTATGCCTCTTCATTTCTTCAGGATTATTATTATTATTATTTTTTAACGTTCTTTAGTAAAGTTTTATACTTTTTTTCCCTCATGTAGGTCTTAACACTTTTCCTGTTAGGTGAATTTCTGACTATCTTTTAGTTTTTGTTGTTATTGTGAATTATATCTTTTCTTCCATTGTTTAGTTTATTTTCTAAGGGGTTATTGCTGGTATATAGTAAGGCTATTGATTTTTATATTTTGCTCTTACTGGATACTTTTTCAGTTGATTCTTGGAAGTTTTTGAAAGGATGATTATGTTTCTTGTACATGATGGCATTTTTTTGTTGCCTTTTCCAGTGTGTTTTATACTTAGGGTTTGTTTTTTGGTTTTTTGGTTTTTAGGGTTTTTTTTTTTTTTTTTTTTTTTTGTTGTTTAATCCTTCTTACTGTGTTGGCTAGAGTTTCTAGAACTCTTTGTGTGTTTGTTTTGAGACAGAGTCTCACTATGTTGCCCTTGGTAGAGTGCTATGGTGTCACAGCTCACAGCAACCTCAAAATCTTGGGTTTAAGAGATTCTCTTGCCTCAGCCTCCAAGTAGCTGGTATTACAGGTGCCCACCATAATGCTCAGCTATTTTTTGGTTAGTAGTTGTCATTGTTGTTTGGCAGGCCTGGGCTGGGTATCATACCTGCCAGCTACGGTGTATGTGGCTGGCACCCTAGCCGCTGATCTATGGGCGCCAAGCTGTGATTTCTAGAACTCTTCACTTATATTCCTGATTTAAGTAGAATGCTTCTAAGTTTTAAAATCTTACAGTTATAGTTAATGTCTTATATTTCTGGTAGACTGTTTTATCTATCGTGAACAAAGTTTCCTTCTTGGCTTTTTATGATAATGAATACTGTGTTTAATCTTGTGCTTTTGTTAGGAAGATACATGTTCTTTTTCACCTTTAGTATTTTCATTTGGTAAATTGCATTAATGCATTTGCTAATGTTGGTCATGATGTTTTTTATTTTTAATATTTATTTAACAAATATTTATTTAGATATTACGTTGGGTCACAGGCAGTGCCATGTACTAGGGATAGTGCTAAGAAATCTGGATGGTTCCTTTCTTTCTTTATATAGAGAAGAGAGCTAATAACCAAGATATCCAAGAACAAAATGACTTCAGGCTGTGATAGTGCTATGGATGAAATAAAGGCAGTGAAAAAGTAGAAAGATGAGGAGAGATCTTCCTTTGGCAGTGTAATCAGAGAAGGTAAAATATACACTGAGACATGGAGAATGAAAGCTTTGAGAAAAGCAGTCCAGGCCGGGGATAATCACTGCTTCTATATATTAAATTAATTCTATTAATTAGTGTTTCCTTTAATCTCTTTTTTTGTGGTTGTCATGTGATATTCTTTTATACTGCCTCTGAATTTAGTTTGGTAATGGTGTGTTTTATTTATACTTTGTTGTTGTTCAGGTTTGTTAATAGGGTTATTTATGATGAGCTTGAGAGTTTTCCCTTTTCTGAGCCTTCTAAGTAAAATGATAATGCTCTATTTTGTAAAATGTTGTATATAATAATGTTCTTTATATTTGGTAAAGATTACCTCTAGATCCACTTGGGTTCAGTGCTGTTTTAAAAATTAGATCTATGACTACCTTTAGATTTCTTTTTTTTTTTCTGTATTTCTTCTTTTCATATTAAGCTAAAAGAACATAAAATTATAGAATGCTAGTGAGCTAGTTGCTTTTATTAAGATTTTTTATTAAGATTTCTTCAATAGGCTCGGCGCCTATGGCTCAAGCGGCTAAGGCGCCAGCCACATACACCTAAGGTGGCGGGTTCGAATCCCCAGCCCGGGCCCGCCAAACAACAATGATGGCTGCAACCAAAAAATGGCCGGGCGTTGTGGCGGGCGCCTGTAGTCCCAGCTACTTGGGAGGCTGAGGCAGGAGACTCGCTTGAGCCCAGGAGTTGGAGGTTGCTGTGAGCTGTGATGCCATGGCATCCTACCCAGGGGGATAGCTTGAGGCTCTGTCTCAAAAAAAAAAAAAAAAAAAAGATTTCTTCAATAGACATAGTCTACTTAGGTTTCTTTCTTTTCTTGAATTAATTTTGGTAATTTTTTTTAAAAAACCATTTTGTTTAGACTTTTACATTTATTGATTTATAGTAGTACTCGGTTTTCTAGTTTTAATAAATCCATATATTTTTCTCTTCCTCTCATTTTCCATAATCATATTTGCCAAAGGCTTGTCTCTTCTTGCTAGACTTAACCAAGAAACATTTTTTGGTTTTGCTAATTAAACACATATCTCAAGGTGGTTTTACATATTCAGAATGATTTTCTCCTTCCTCTGTACAGTCCCTATATTGGTATCCATGTAAGTGCTATTTTTAAAACTTTTTGATAGTTATTGCACATAGAGTCACATTTCTATATTTTATATTTATGGAAGACATTGGAAAAGACATAATAAAGTCACTTTATATTTCTGTTCTCCACTGGTCAGCGTACTGTTTTGAATGTAGCATGTAATTGGTGCTGGATGTTTCTATGCATCATGTCCAGTTAATCAAAATATATTATTTCCCTATCTTTCGGAATAAATACTAGTTTATTAAAGTACAAAATGAGTTGTTTTTCTCTAACATGACAGTGATTATGTATCTGTTTTGTGGAGTAGTTTGAAATGTAATGCTAAAGTTCACAGTTGGTTCTGATGGCCCTATATTTCCAAATTTCAGTGCTACTTTGTTTGGCATATGGAGGGATTTAGAGTACCACTAAAGGTAGAACAATTCTATTTAGTTCTGACTATTGTTAAGAGACATTGCTTTTTATTATTGTTTGTATTAAGTCAGGCTTACTTTGGGGAGAAAGTGAAAAATAATTTTAATTACTCTACCAATCAAAGTACTATTACTGTTAATAAAATAGAAACCTCTGCAGTAAATATCACCTATGTAGTCTTTAAAAACTAAAAGGATTTAACATGCACAGTACAGAGGCTAGTGTAACCTCCGTATGTCTATATCTTAGATTTAACATTATCAAGAATTTGCCACACAGCTTTGTTTCCTCAAGTATTTCAGGGCGACTTTCTGACACTGTTCCTGTATGCTCTAGTGTGCATGTCTAATAAAAGATACAGACACTTCCTTACATAACCACAGTGATTCCTATATATTATCTGATGCCTAGTTTGTATTCAAGATTTCTTTGCTTGTCCCCAAAATGCTATGTTTACAATTGGCTTATTTGAATTAGGATTTAAGTAAATTCTATATTATTTTGCCAGGTATGTCACTTGAGTCTCTTTAATTTGGAACAATTTTTACTGTAAAAAATTTTTTTTTGCTTCCATCCCACTTACTTAAAGAAAATGGCCACTTGTATTGGTAAAATGTTCCACATTTTAGATTTGTTGTTTAGCTTCAGTTTAACTTGGTGCTTCTCAACCTCCTTACTCTCCCCAGGATTTTTATCATTGTTTCTCTTACTTTTGACAATGTCTGTAGCTATTTTTGATTCCACAAACTGAAGGAAGGTAGCTACTGGCATCTAGTGAGTAAAGGCTAGGGATTCTGTTAAATATTCGGAAGTAAACAGGACAGCCCCCCAAACAGGGCTTTTCTGGCCTAAAATGTCAATAGTACCTACATAGAGAAATACTGATTTATCTTGTCACTGTATTTGCCTTATTATTTGTATACTGGAAGTCATTTTTAAAGGTTTAAAGTCCCTATTGGGGGGAGGTGGTCAAGAATACTTCATAGGAGTTGCTGAGTATTTTATGTTGCATAAATCAGGGGCATATGATGTTTGATTGTCCCACTTTTAGTAGTTAAACAATGGTTTCAGGTAGTGATAGCCTGATCTCTAAATGTAGAATTTAAAATCACTTTTTCTAGAGCAATGTTTGGTTCCTTATTATGCCACCATTGAATTTTCTGGTGGAAAGAATATTGAACTAGTTAACTGGATAACTGGTCACTTGGTGTTAGATATTTAGAAACCTGTTATTTAAATAAGGGTACTTGTACTTTTCTTCTCTGTAAACAGTGATATGAACCTGGTGGTTTCTAAGGCTCTTGTTTCTTGATGGTTCTTTATATTAGATAATAATTTGATGTATAAGCATTCTTTCATGAAATATCCTGCTAGTCAAACACATCCACAATACATTAAGTATAACTTAAATTGTTAAGTTTTTAAAGATTTATAACTTTAGGCGTCTCCTGTGGCTCAAAAGGGTAGGGCACTGGTCCCATATGCTGGAGGTGGCAGGTTCAAACCCAGCCCCAGCTAAAAACTTCAAAAAAAAAAAAATTGTAACTTTGAAAGACCTTTCCCCCTTGAAATAAACTTAATGAGGACATCCTTTCCTTTACACATTTCATTTAAAGAAAATACAATAGAGCTTATGTAGCTGAGCACCTCCCTACATTGCCACCTCCTTAAGTTACTAATTTTCACAGACCAGATACCCACCTCATGGACTAAGGCCTAGTTCCTTCTGTTGACTACCTCTGTATGTCAACCAGTGTGTTACAGCTTACAGAGGTTCTACCGTATCTTAAAATGTTTGTTTCAATTTCTTATTCTGATCATTTTTAGTGTGTTTTATTTTCCAGAACTTGGTTATGATTCAAAATTACTTTATTTTTTCCTCTGGAAATAATTTAATTAACATTTAGTTTTCAAAGGGAAAATGCATTTCCATTTTTAACCTGAACCACTTCATCTGGGTTTGTGGTAAAGACAAACCAAATACGTACTTGTAATTTGATTTCAATTTAAAATGGGATTGCTTATTTTTGTGTTTTTATAAGATTGCATCTCATTGCACCAGTCTTTCCTCACTTGTTCTGTAATGTAGCACAGTATCTTTCCAGTTGGAAAGGAAAGGAGAGGAATTGATATTAAAGGAGGAAGTTCTCTTCTTCCTCTCTTAAACTCTTATAAAGAACACTTCTTTTCTCCTATTGCCTTACACACTTTCTACCTTATATGATTTTTCTTTTGTACAAACTTTCCTAGGGGCCAGGGTTGGTTTTACACATTTTTTATCATCTGTAATAATAAACATATTAAATAATCTCTTGCATATAGAATATTTCTAATAAATGTATGTTTGATTTTTAAAGTCTCCTATAAAATCTATCAAGTTTTTATTTGTTGTGATTACTCCTCCAATTATTCTGGAGCCTCTGAGAATCTAAAAGGGAAGCATCTCAAAATCATCTGGTAAATTTCACCCTCTTTACAGATTCTTTTATTTATTCAGTAGTTGCTTGAGTCCTGATAATGTGTTAAGCCTACTTCTAGTGTTTGGGTGCTCATCAGTAAGCCAAAAAAATTTTTGTTTTCATGGAGCTTAGAAAGACAGTAAATATGTTTTATATATTACATATATGTAATATTCATGTGTGACAATTCTATGAAAAAATTAGGCAAAATAAAGGTCTAGAGATGGAGATGGCTCAGCGACTTGCTGGTCATACAGGTAGCAGTTACAGCAATTCTGGTACCTGGGCCTTCAGATTCTAGTATAGTAATATCCTTGAAATTAGCCGATACTTTGTTAATCTATAACTGGTGGAAATAATAGTCATTTCTGTTCTTTAATCCTGATAAGTTACCTGCCCCTACCCCCGTTTTTTTTTGGGGGGGCAGTTTTGGCTGGGGCTGGGTTTGAACCCGTCACCTCTGGCATAAGGGGCTGGCACCCTACTCCTTTGAGCCACAGGCACCACCCCTACCTGCCCCCCTTTAAAGCTCTCTGTAAGGCTCAGCGTCTGTAGCTCAAGCAGCTAAGGCGCTGGTTACATACACTGGAGCTGGCTGGTTTGAATCCAGTCCCTGCCCGCCTAACAATGACAACTACAATCAAAAAATAGCCAGGCGTTGTGGCGGGTGCCGGTAATCCCAGCTACTTGGGAGGCTGAGGCAAGAGAATTGCTTAAGTCCAAGAGTTGGAGGTTGTTGTGAGCTGTGACACCACAGCACTCTACCCAGGACGACAGTTTGAGACCCTGTCTCCAAAAAAAAAATAAATAAATAAAAAATAAATAAATAAAAGCTCCCTGTAAGAATTTTCATAGTCATTTGACTTTACTGTTTTTTTAAGTTATCATGGGCTTAAAAATCAACATGAGGCCACTTGCAATGGCTCACATCACATCTATAATCCGAACACTCTGGGAGACTAGGTGGGAGAATTGCTTGTGTTCAGGAGTTTAGAACAAGAGAAAGACACCCATCTCTACCAAAAATACAGGAGAAACATTAGCCAAGTGTGTACCTGCAGTCCCAGCTACTCAGGAGGCCAAGGCGGAAAAATCACTTGAGCCCAAAGTTTGAGGTTGCAGTGAGCTGTGATGATACATTGCACTGTAGCCAGGGTGATACAGCAAGACTCTGTCTAAAAACAAAAACAAAAACAAAAAAATTAACTTAAGAATTTTTGTGGGAAAGTTCAAAGTCACTAGGAAAGCAAATGCCATTGTACTTAGTATTCCTCATTAAGGGACAGAAATGCAATATTTTTAGGGAATTTTCACTAGGCCTAGTTATGATAAAATAAGGTAGAGGAGACTTTATGTCAGAAAGTAATTTTTGATTAAAATTTAATCTCCTCTATGATCTAACTTCTAACCTCTAGACTTTTCCTACAGTAAACTGTTTTGTATTTTAATTTTATACTTGTCTGCCAGTGCCATTATTTTCCTCTCCACTTACACAAATTAGTTAATTTGATAAAAGCTTTTTCATTTTGTATCTGCATTCAGTGTCTCTTTTGAACAACCTCAGTACCTCTGATCTTTACTTCTGATTTGGCAGTTGACATGGTTCTTTGAGGTTTTTTTTCTTTCTAAAACTTTAAAATACCATATTATTTAATTTTTTGTCTGTTTAACTTACCTATGTTTATTAGATTTGGTTTTCTTTGTTTACTTTGTCTTCTCTTATTGAATGAAATGATATAGATAACAGAGAAAATATCATTGAGAAAAAAACCTTTTCTTTAGAAAGATTAATTTCTGGACCGTGTTTGATTATAGGAAGACATTTTTTACTGCTATAATTTGAATCACATCTTGCTAAGGCCAAACCATGCCCCAAAGTCTACTTCCTATACTTTAATCTTCCTAAACTATAACTCTTTAATTAATTAGCCTATAAGAGTCATGCTTTGTTTATATTTGCTACTGCCTTTTAAAATATCTTAAAATTTAAAAAAAATTGTTTTCACGTTTTTTGTTATCTTTATCTCCCTGCCATTTTAATGATTGTTACTGACAAATTAAAGTACTGCAAAGTTTTATGAAATTAAAAAAATATTTATGGAGTCTGTTTTGAGTGTGTTCTGTGCTTTATTAGTATTTGCAATATTAGTATTCTCAAATATTATTTCATATAAACTGCTTTAGTTTAATGGAACATTGGAGACAAATGTTTCTTCCCAAATTTAACTTGTAATACTAAATTTATTGATTAAATATAGTAGTATGCTGAGTTACTTGATTGGTGACTTTCAAAGATGGAACAACACAGAGTTTCTGGTGTGTTTAAGATAGGAATTTATTCCTTAATGGGTTTTTGTCATTCATGACTTTAGGGGTACTAGGCATGAGCATGACTATATTCTAGATTATTAACAACTTTTACATCTGTTTTAGTAGTTAGTTGTACTTCTATGTTAGAAGTACCTTAGATTTGTGAGATATATTTCCTCTGATCATATTAAATGGTGATTATTTTATATATTAATGATGATAAATTTTTATGAGCAAATAATATATGTTTGTACCTATTTATAAGTAACACAAATAAAACTTTTCTTCATGTCTTAGGATTTGGTTATTTTCTAATTCTTAAAATTTTCAAAAATTGGACCTGATACATTTCTTGTCATTGCTTCTCAACATACGATGTGTGGACCCTTCAGGGTCCCAGAGAACATTTCAAAGTGTCCAAGAGTTCAAAAGTATTGTGGTAGGTAAAACTTTCTGG
Source organism: Otolemur garnettii (assembly GCF_000181295.1). Classification (NCBI taxonomy): domain Eukaryota; kingdom Metazoa; phylum Chordata; class Mammalia; order Primates; family Galagidae; genus Otolemur; species Otolemur garnettii. The sequence goes on from NW_003852434.1 coordinate 14,607,622, forward strand.
CCTCCTGATCAAGGCGTGGCACCAAACTCTACTAATTTTATTGTATTCCTCATTGCCATGCACTGGCAGTTTAAAAAAAATGAAAAACCAGTTTCACTTTAAGAATGTTCTTGATGAAGAAGTAAAATTACAACTTTTATGAAATCTCCACTTTGGAGTGTCTGTCCTTTTAATTGCTGTGTGTAACAAAATGGGAAGTGCACATAAAGCACTTGTGTGGGTTTTTTTGAGACATGACGTGAATTAGCCACTTTCTGGGGGGGAGGGTTGTGAAATGCCGTTTTAACTGTAAAGTATAAATGAAAACTACCTATCAGAATTGGGTGTTTGTCAAGCATTCTTAAAAATGATTGAAGTGACTGTACCTCTTTAAGGAAAACAATCAACAGTATTTGTAGACAGTGCTTTATGGTTTCAAGAGCAAATTAGAATTTGTAACTCATTTTTGCTTAGGCTTGACAGCTTTCCTAGTACTTAAAAGACTTTTCTGATAAAATCAACTGTGATATTAATGAATGTGTTTTTTTTTTTAAATTGGTAGTTTAATTTCTAAGATGGTAAGCATCAGTGTATATACTCCTTATATGGAGTCTTTGGGAGCTTAGTACTTCATAAGGGTATAACGGAGTCCTGAAAGCAGAACATTTGACAACTGCTGATTTAGGTCTTCTGTCAAAGATTTCATAGCCTAAACATTAACCTCATACTCTTATGTATATGTCTTAACAAAATTGAAGTTAGAAAGAATACATATGATTTTAGTCAGCAAATTTAGACTATTTATGAATAATACATTTTTAAATTCTTCAACAAATGTCATTTTTCTCTTTAGTTAGGCAGCAAGCTTATATATCCCATTTAATTTATTTAAAGTAGCATTATATTTACTATTAGTACTTAAGTTAAAATATTTTTTCTGTCCCCCCCTTTTTTTCTTCTATTTACTTCTCTCTTTCCTTTTCTCCTTTTGTTTGTCTCTTTCCTTCCTTTTTTTGTATTTGTTTTCTAGGTGGAGTCTTTCATTTTGGATCAGGATGATTTGGAAAATCCAATGCTGGAAACGGCCTCCAAGTTGCTCTTATCAGGCACTGCTGATGGTGCAGACCTCAGGACAGTAGATCCAGAAACACAAGCCAGACTGGAAGCTTTACTAGAAGCTGCAGGTATGTATACAGACTATATATAATAATACATTTACTTTATTATCCAAAGTTATATGTAAATCTAACTAAAATTCTTACTGTAAAGGAATGATCTTGGCTGTTTAGTTTATATTATTTGTAAAGGTTACTTGACTGCTTTTCTAGAGAATTACGTGGAACATTTTATTAAAGCATATTTTAATTTTCAAGACCGGAGTAAAATCCACATGCTACAGTTGAACTTAAAAAGAGAGACATCCTTTTTTTTTTTTTTTTTTTTTTTTTTTTTTAGACAGAGCCTCAAGCTGTCCCCCTGGGCAGAGTGCTGTGGCATCAAAGCTCACAGCAACCTCCAGTTCCTGGGCTCAAGCGAGTCCCCTGCCTCTGCCTCCCAAGTAGCTGGGACATAGGCGTCTGCTTCAATGCCCAGCTATTTTTTTTTTGGTTGCAGCCATCATTGTTGTTTGACGGGCCTGGACTGGATTAGAACCCGCCACCTTAGGTGAATGCGGCTGGCACCTTAGCCACTTGAGCCACAGGGGCTGAGCCAAAAAGAGAGACTTCTTATATAGTATTTTCATTATTCATGAATTTTGTATTTGTAAATTTGCCTACCTGCTAAAATTTATTTGCAACTCCCAAATCAGCATGTGGCGGTCTTTTGTGGACATACTCAGAGCAGCAAAACGTTTGAGTCACCCTACATGCCTGTTCCCAGCTGAGGTTGAACAAGATTAAGGCTTCTTGTTTCAGTTCTCATATTGTAAACAAGAATCCTTTTGAAGTCTATTTAGTGCCATGTTTTTCACATTTTTTTGTAGGTGATTTTGCTGAGGTGCTGTCCAATGTTCTTGAGCATGAAATGGCTGTAATGTGCCTAAAATGGGCAGTGATGTGCTTTATGGGGAAAATATAGGTGTTAGATAAGCTTTGTTTGGGCATAAATTATAGTGCTGTTGGCTGTGAGTTCAGTGTAATGGAATCAATAATATATGTTAAAAAAACACACAAAACAAAGTTATGTATCGGTGACAATGATGTGACTAGAGATTTGCAGTAACTTAACCTTGTGTATTTCCCATGACCGGTGAGTGGTTCAGCACAGTTTTCACTAATTCAGTATGTCTAGCAACTTCACAGACCATAATTACAATTTATAATGAGAATTGTATATGTACAGTTCCCCCCACTTTTTTTTATAGACTATCTCTTTAAAACTTGAAAATGAATCACTGTATTTTTGTAATGTTCCCATTCTAACATTACAACAAACATTACAACAAAACATCCCAGTGTTTTAATAGGAGTTATATACATAACCAAAGCTTTTCATATACAGGTGTCTGTAAAGTTTGTGAGCTATTTTAAATTGCACTCAAACTTTATGGCCACCGTGTGTGTGTGTGTGTGTGTGTGTGTGTGTGTGTGTGTTTGAGTACACACACACACACACATATACAAATATGCAGCCCAATTCATAATTGCTAGGTTATGGAAGAAGCCCAGGAGCCCATCAATCTACGAATGGATCAATAAATTGTAGTATATGTACACCGTGGAATACTATGCAGCCATTAAAAAAGATGGAGACTTTACGTCCTTCATGTTTACATGAATGGAACTGGAAAATATTCTTCTTAGCAAAATATCTTAAGAATGGAAAAAAAAGTATCCAATGTACTCAGCCTTACTATGAAACTAATTTATAGTTTTCATAGGAAAGCTATAACCCAATTTTAGCCCAGGAATATGGGGTGAGGGAAGAGGGAGGGGAGGGGAGGGGGAGGATAGGTAGAGGGAGGGTGATTGGCGGAATCACGCCTATGGTTCATCCTATAAGGGTACATGTGAATCTCATTAATTGTAGAATATAAATGTTTTAGCACAATAACTAAGAAAAAGACATGAGGGCTATGTTAACCAGTTGGATGAAAGTATTTCAAATTGTATACAGAAACAGTACACTGTACCCCATGATAGTATTAATGTACACTGCTATGATTTAATTAAAAAAAAAGAATACAAAAGAAAAAAAGAAAGAGGGACAAAGACAGAAAATGTGTAGCTTGATCAAATAAAACATTTAAAAAATGCCTTAAGTATAAGGGATTAATAATTCTGAATCTCTATGAACACTTAATAAACTATGCAAAGACTAACTTTTTATAATTGAACAACCCTGATGTACTATCTTGTATATGCAATGCATATAAACTACTACTTTACTATAGGATAAAACTCAACCTGTTACTGGTTAGTAATCATTTCAATAAATAGCTTGTAACACAGCATTTAAATATTTGAAGAATTTCTGGTTAAACTTGATTTCTATCCAGGGTAAAATTCTAGAATGGATTGTTAAAAGGATCTTGACCCAAAATACAGTGAGGGCATGTGCACTGTCCTGTGTTTTGAGCATAGAAAACTATATGTATAGAATAATAGATACTCAGTTTGCACTTTGCTGGACATTTGATGTTGCTGTAGAAGTTGAGAAAGAAATGAGGATTATGCAAATATTTGAAAATATGTCATAATTTTCAAATAATCACAGGGAATCCTTCCCCTGAAGACAAGAATATGAGGATTGCACATGGTGCTCTTCAAATGCTTAGAAAAGTATCATACAGAAGAGTATTTGTTGTCTGTGGCTTCAAGAGGTAGAACCAGGTTCAAAGGTACTACCGGAAAGTGGATTTCAGCTGAGAGAACGCTAATGGTTGTGGATTTTTCTTGCCTCTATCTTTATTTCCATTTTTTTGTTTTCTTCATGGTAATTAACAGGCTGTCCTCTCCTCTCTTCCCCTTCAGGATTCTTTCACTTCTTCTCTTCATTCTGTTTTTATTTTCTTCCTTTTGTTAGTGAAAAATTTCACACACAAACCTAGAGAGAGAATAGTGCTCTGTTGCGTGTCTGTCATCTAGCTTCAACAGCCATCATTGGAGAGGCAGTCTTATTTCAACTTTATTCATTACCACCTTGCCAACACCCTCACCCACATTAATTTAAAGCAAATCTAAGCATCATTTTATATATAAATACTTAAGTATGTATCTCTAAACTAAGAATGTTTGAAGAGAAATAATAGCTATAATACCATTGCATATCTAAAGAAAAAATACTAATTTTTATAATCAAATAATCCTGTCAGTGTTCAGATTTAGATTTCCCCAATTATTCCATAGTGTCTTTTTACTGTTGAGACACTGTAATCAGGATCCAAATAGGGTTCACATATCTTTAAATGGTAATTATTATATTTTTCTTAAGTATCTTTAATTGTAACAGTTCCTTCTTTTTTCCTATTTATTAACTTGAGTTATTTGTCCCACTTTATCGATTTTGCCAGTTACACCTCTGGGTATAAACCAGGGCCCAGATATTTGACGAGAATTGGATTTTTCTGTTTTGGCTCTGCTTGTCTTTCCTGGTGTGGTGTGGTTTCTTATGCATCCCAGAGGCATGGTTGTCCAGTTGCTTCTCTTACTGCGATGCTGAGAGTGAACAGGGTTTAGATACCCAATACCTTTCTTGAGAAAGAATGCTTGAGGGATATTTTTCTTACCTTGTCTCTTACTTGATAGTTTAGGTATAGAATTTTCATTTAAAAATCACTTTCCTTCAGACTAGAAAGAAACTGGTAACTGGACTGGAGTTACCACTCCATTGTCCTCTAATTTCTGGTATAGTTGAGGAGTTTGGTGCCACACTTACTTAGGACTTTTCACTCTCTGTGTCACATATTTCCATTCTTCCTTCCCCAAAGGTATAGAATTTTTGGCATATCAAAATTTTAGTCTCATTTGCCATTTAGTCTCACAAATGCCTTAGTTGTTTTTTTACATTTCAGATTTCCTTTAAATGGTGGTCTCTGCATTTTGTTTGTAGTTAATAACAATGCCATAAGAAGCTAAAATAGAAAGTCTACATATGTTTTGCCAACTTGTGCAGTTCAATATACAGTACATGTTACTTTTCTACTCCAGGGTGACAGTTTATTATAAACATAGAGGCAGGAAACAACTATTTTTTTTATCTCTTAGTTTCTGTGAGTCACGCATCTGGGACAGTCCAGTCAGATTCTCTTGCTTGGGTTCTCACAAGGCTGGAATTAGCTGTGCTGAGTTCTCTTGTATAAGCTTTGGGTGAAAATTCACTTCTAAGTTCGTTGTTACTAGTGGCAGAATTCAGTTCCTTGCATTTATAAAGCTGAGATCCCAATTTTCTTATGGGCTGCCAGAAGGAATTCCTTTCACTCTCTTGAGGTTGCCCACATTCCTTGAGAAGTGGCTTCCTCTGTCTTTATGCTAAAAGTGGCAAGTAGAGTCCTCTTGTGCTTTGACTCTCTTGACTTCCTCATGTCCAACTTGCCAAAGAAATCTCAGTCTTTTGTGAGTTCATGTGATTGGCTCAGGCCCACCAGGATAATCTTCTTGTCTTTAGGACAACTGTGCTTTATGACGTAACTTAATCACAGGAGTACAATCTATGAAATTCATAGTCAGAAGGATTATGTGGGGTATGTACATCAAGGTGGGTAACCTTGGGAATATTTTACAATTCCTAGCACACAGTTATTGAACAGAGACCTTTTCATGTCTTTGTGAACTCCCAAAATGTCAGTATCATTTTCTTTGAGACACATCTGTCAATTTTTTGGCTTGGGAATAATTAACCTGCCTGCCAGAGTTCTGGGAGCTGAAAAGGGAAAGGAGGCTGAGGGTCTGTCTCATCATGCAGACCTTCACTTAATACTCGTGTTTTTTTTTTGTTTTTTTTGTTTTTTTGGGGGGGGGTCTGCTGACATATCTTTTTCTTCTTCATTTTTTTTTTTCCTTGAGACAGAGTTTTTGTAGCTCTCGATAGAGTACTGTGGCATCACAGCTTACCGCAGCCTGAAACTCTTGGGCTTAAGCAATTCTCTTGCCTCAGCCTCCCAAGTATGCGGGACTACAGATGTCCACCAAAATGCCTAGCTAGACTTAATACTCTATTTATGCAGTACTTTATCTCAACCTCTTATTTGGTACCTGATGTCCCCTACTCCAGGGCCTTTTTGATTTCTTTTCTTTAGATAATGGTCACCTGGCTTTGAAGCTTAGCAATAAAGACCTGTATATGATAACGCCTTGCAAGCGTTCTGGTGGTCTCCTTGTTTCCAATCAGGCCTCACCCATGTACCTCTAATTACTGAGTTTTACTGGGTTGATAGAGCTAGTAGCCTGTTTCTCTTTGATAGCTGTGTTTCAGCTTACTCTGTTCTGTTAAGTCAATTATTTCTTGTTTACTTTGTTTTATAAATATTAACTTAGAATTACAAGTTTTTCCTAGTTGTATTAAAGACATAGTTTCTGTTACATTTTTAGACTTCCTTTGAGTAAAGTCTAAAAGGGAAAAAGAATTACTTCCATTATTTTAAAGTCATAAATCTAGGTAATATTTTCATGGGTCCTCTGTTGGAAGTTCTGTGCTTCTGTTGTTCAGTTGATTAAACATTTAGACTTTAGACAGTGAAAGGATAGTTTAGTCATCATGTTCCTTTTTTTTTTTTTTTTTGTCGATTAATTACTGGATAAGACTAGAAAAAAGGATCTGTATGATTCAGGGTAGGTAGAATAAGTAATTTTTGTTCAGTGTTTATTAATTTGAAAGGTTGCCACCTATATCTTTGATTGTTTACTAGTTAGCTTTACTAAAATCTTGGTTATCAGGAAGATAAGTGAAGTTCATAAAGACATAAAGTGTATTTTGTTGTTGTTTTTTCTTTTCAAAACAATGAAAAGATCTAGCTTCTTGCCAGTTCCTATTGCTATTGCTGACGAATTTTTGTTACATATCCGATCAGAATTGGCTGAAAAAATAGAGCTAGTTTTCTTATGTGGATGGAAATATCTCTGTGACTTTGACCTCAATAGTACCACAATATATTATATTTAATTAACCAAAGGTGATCTATCAAATAAATCATAGCAGATTTAGAATATAATATGACTTTTAATGTTATACAGAATTATACAACAGGTATAAATCTAATCAGATCAAGGCTGTTTTGGTGCTTTGTACATCTTGATTACAGCAGTTGTGAAATTTGACTGCTATGACCACTTTATTAAGTGCTAGATTTATTTTTGTTTTTGTGAGATGTAATATTTTATATCTTAGTTTTTTAAAAAAGAAAACAAGTATAAACTTTTATAAACTTTAAGCATAGACTTAATGTGTTATTACTGAATCTCTTTGATTCTATGTATTTTCAGATATGTTTGTTATTACCAAGTGAGTGGTCCTTTTTGTTTCTGTCTTAGTTAAATATGTTTTAAAACCTAAATAGTATTAAACTTTACTATGTGTTTGAATCACTTGGAAACCTTTTTTAAAATGCAGGTTTTGGATCACAGTTATCTTAGGGCCTGAGATTCTGCATTTCTGACGAGCTCCCACGTAGTAGCAGTTTCTATTAAATGAACCACATGTTGAATAGCAGGATTCTATAATATTTATCATAATATTAGAGCTAAAGGATTTCACTTTTGACTATGCATCAGAATCGCCTTAGAGCATTTAAAATGTATAGATGCCTAGGCCCTACTTTCTGAGTTAGATCTCCAGATAGACATAGGAGAGCTCAGCATCTATATTTTTAAATAGGACCGACCACCAGTGATGTTGAAGGCAGCTTGGATTAAGTACCACTTAGTTAGACTAATAAATATCAGAGTTAGGCTTGCTTTGCAGGGTTATATACAAAAGCAGAAAATTGTGTTTCATGCAGATGGTTCTAACCATGCCTGTTTTTGACATTATTTTTCTTTTGTTGTTATGCATGATTTTTAGATATGATAAGTTTTGATAAGATTTTGAGAATATGTAGTAAGTTAATTGTAGACATAATTTGAAATGAGGTACTCAAACATTGCTTATCTTTTATAGCTAGTCTAGAATGCTTTTTAAAAGCCATTTTCATCACAAGTGATAGCCCAACTAAACATTCTCAAGTAAAAGTGTACATTTACCAAAGCCTAGAGTTGGTGTTGGCTTCTGGCACTACTGGCGTCAGTGAGTCAAAAATAATATGATCTCCTTTCTGCTCTCCTGTATGTTGCCTTTATTTGGGGCAGTCTTTTTCTGTATGTGGTGATAAAAGTGGCTAAATAACTCATGACTCACATCTTACCAATTTAGCAACCTTTGAATATAGGTTCTTCTTTTAAAGATTTGACAGAAGTTTAAGTGAGGACTCCTAACGTTGCCATCATAGGCCAAAGACCCATTTCTGGCACAGAGAGTTACAGGATCAAGTACTTATAAATCACGGAGGGAAGAAGATTATTAGAAAATTGCGGAAGAGTAGTTTCTCAAAAGATGCCAGGCAGACAAAATATATATCCACTGTAGCATTTGGAAGTTATTTGTTAACATAACATATAGATTTAAGTAACTTGAATTTTGCTTTGTTTCTCCTTTTGGGTATGTCCATATTGGTGTGAAACAATGTAATAGGAATAGGCAAATTATCCACGGCTGATGGTAAAGCCTTTGCAGATCCCGAAGTGCTCCGGAGGTTGACGTCGTCTGTTAGTTGTGCGTTGGATGAAGCTGCTGCTGCGCTGACACGGATGAGAGCTGAAAGCACAGCAAGTGCAGGGCAGTCGGACAAGTAAGTGCATTGTCATTGCAGTCAGCGTGCAACTGGTTCTTAAAAATAATGAAAATAGCTAACACTTACTGAGCATTTATTTTGTTCTGGGTGCTATCCTAGTTACTTAACGTATGATGTCTTATTCACATGTACAGAACCTTATAAGTCATGTTTTGTTTTTAATTTCCATTTTACAGATGGAAAGCTGAAGAGAGTGAGGGATTTAATCAGAGTCAGATAGATGACAAATGACAGAGCACCCATGCCTATCTGAATATAAGGCTTAATTTTTAGTCAATATGTTATAAAAGATCTTTTACTTATTTAGATTTTGGGGGTTTTTAATGTGTTGGTGACAAAGAGTAAATACTTTTCAATTAGTAATGCCTTTTTCTAATTCATTTGGACTATAGTTTGGACTATTTTAAAAAGGAGAACTTTGCTTCATGAAGTTTTAAAAAAAATCATAGCTCTAGTCCCCATAGCTTGAATGGAAGTGAGTCCAGGGACTTGGTGTATTGCCTCCAATTCCTTGTGAATAGCACTTTATAGTTAGTAAAGGCTCAGTCAATATTTTGTGATTTGGTGTTTTAAGTTTTTCTGGTGATAATTATATGGCAGAAAATCACACCATCTCTTATATTCATTCTGTTCATAAGTGTATTGAAAAATGGATAGAAACTAGGGAGCAGCTAGCAAAGAAGCATTAATATATGTTACTCTTTCAGTCCTCAGTGGCTTCTTTGACTTTTTTCTAACTAAAATTTAGAGTAAAAACATTTAATAATTATCTTTTATGTACTGGTATTTTTATGCAACATCTTTAAAGAACATAAAAGAGAGGTAAAGTATGAGCAAGTGCTGGAGTTTGCTGTAGACTCTTATTATTAGTCTTCCGTTCATCTATATTTTGGAGTTTTCATTAATTTACTTTACTATTATCATGGATTGACTCTCTTTTAGTTAACGGTGGGTTTTATTTCTTAGTTAATGTTCGTATTACTAGCCAGTAATATTTTTGATATTTTCCAGATTTTTTTTTCATATGCTACTTGCTGAGATTGGCAAGAAAGAAAATTGAAAACACCTTAGAGGGGCTAGTAAAGGTAGTTCGAGCAGGAAATAGAATAAAAAAATAAGAAGTTAGATTTTTAAAGAAAATATTAGACTTTAGCAGCAAGACAGTAGAACATTGTGATAATATTTATTGAACAAACCTTAAGAAATAGGTAGCGTTAAGTGCTGTGAATGCTATATACTAGACTGAATATGCCCTTTCCTCACAAGTCCTGAAATTCAGCCATTGCTCAAATAGATCCTATAATGTTATTTTAAAGCTAGCAATACATATGGAAATTGAATGAAAAATCCAAATGGTGAAGTAGATGAGGATCGAGTATATGATGTGTGTGTGGGGTGGGGACAGAGAGAGAGAAAGAGCCAGACAGACGTTATGATGAAAGAGAGTAAAGGTGTACTCCTCCATAGTAAATGTTCTATGGGAAGGGTTTGCTCTAAACTTGCTTAAAAATGGTAGAGAGTATTGGATTTAGGAACTGTCAGCATCCTATGAAATGAGACATTTAAAGAAACTTTTGGTAGGCAAGCTTATTAAGTATTGAGTGAGACTTTCATCTTTGATACGGGGACAGTATAGTTAACAAGTAAAATATGTAGTGTGGCACACAATGTCAAAAAACTATGGAAAAAAATTAAATGAGGAGATACTAGGGTGACGTTTGGGTTGGATGTCCCCAACCTACATCAGTTCATTTTCCATTGCTTATAACAGAATACCAGAAATGGGGTAATTTATAAAGAAAAGTAACTTATTTCTTAAATTTAATGGAAGTCGAGCCGTCCAAGATTAAGGGGCCACATCTGGTAAGTGCCTTCTTGCTGGTAAGGACTCCTTGCAGAGCATCAGGAGGCAGCGCAGGGCATCACGGGTGAACAGGCTGAGTGCGGTAGCTCAGGTCTCCTTTCTTCTTAGTAAGCCCACGAGTCCCACTCCCGTGATAATCCATTAACTCACTAACCCAGTGGTTCTCAAGCTGTGGGTTACGACACCTTTGGACTGTATTAAAGGTTCGCGGCATTAGGAAGGTTGAGAACCACTGTACTAACCTATTAATCTTTCATGACCTAGTCACCTCTAAAAGGTTCCACCTCTCAATACTACCATATTGAGGATTAAATTTCAATATGAGTTTTGGAGGGGACACATTTTCAAACCATAGCAGAGATCATGGTGCATTTTTAATGGTATGATCTGTGAAATCTTCACTTTTAAGCAGATTTTAGCAAAGAAGAATAAGGGTGAGAGAATAGGAAGTGAAGCCAGAGGGGTAAAATGAAAGAGGATGTGTTATCCTGCCACTGAGCAGGTCTTGTACGAATTTCGGCTTTTACTATAAGTGAGGTTCAAGGGCAGCGAAAGGTTCTGAGTAGAGGAATGACATGATCTACTTTCCTTTAAATCATTTCATCTGGCTGCCTGTTCAAAAGAGCCTGAAGGGGAGAGCAAAGGTGAAAACATGCAAACTAGTTAGGAGGCTTTTCCATATTGACACTAAAAATGATGGCCTTAATTCTAGGTGGTGGTAATAATAGAGGCATAAAAAAGTGGTTATCCCTGGGTTTCATTAGTAATGAAGTAATAGGGCCATGAACCTCCATGGTTGACCACCTCCCTACATTAACTGTCTCCTTAAGTTTCCCTAATTTTTGTAGACTGGATATGTATCACCATGTACTTAATCAGTATAGTAGGGCTAGTTCCTTATCTTGACCAGTTTGTTACAGTCCCTTGGATGGTCACCTTACAGAGATGCTATTGTTATTAAAATAAAAGTGAATATTAATAGTCCTGGATTTAGCTTTAGAATGAATTTTCTCTAAAAATAAGTCAGAAATCTCTGTACAGGCAGTCCCTGAGTTACAGACATCAAACTTAGTACACTCTTATTTACAGTCGGAGGCTGTTTCAGTTCTGCAGTTACAACCATCTGACTGATGTACAGTTTGCACTTAGGAACGGATGTTATTACCTGTCCAGCTCACATACATATTCAGCTTCAGAACAGATCTGCAAAGCTATCTTATTCATTACCTGGGGATCGCCTGCCTGTAGTTAGAATTGTTAGGGGAGATTTATAGGGCAAAAAATTTTCTCTCAGTCTAATTGTTACTTCACTTTTTCCACTCCTTTTGTTTGAATTCATCTTTTTCTTGCCTGGATTTTTTGAGACGTTCCCCCCAAATATAAGTAAATACTCCTTTTAAAAATTCTATCAGTTATTTATTAATATTGCATTCTCCCAACTTTTCTATTTGATTTCTGTTTACTTCATGGAAGGATCTTAAAGGTGTTTGTAATATGTACAAGTTTTGCTCATTTTATACTTCTTAATTAAATTTTATACAAATATTCTAGTGACCAAACAAAAGAAGTATCATTATAACCTGTATTTTGTGTGTGATTTCTATAAAATTTTACTTTGAAATTTTATGTTTTTTTTCCACTTATAGCAATTCAGACTTTATTCTTCAGCTGCATAACTAAAAACATTTAGGAATATTGGGATAATTTTAATTCAATGATATTTCTGTGGAGATTAACACAGTGAACTCAGTAATTTTCAGCATTTTGTTATGAATGACATTGAAATAAGACATTTTAATTTAGGACTACTGTTAAAGCTGACATCAAAAACCAATACTGTTGCTGTTCATATTTTTAATGTTCATACATTCATCCTGAGATGACATTGTTCTTCCCATAATAGCCGCAGTTTGGCAGAAGCCTGTTCAGAAGGTGATGTGAATGCCGTGCGGAAGCTCCTCATCGAAGGGCGGAGTGTCAATGAACACACCGAGGAAGGGGAGAGCCTCCTTTGCTTAGCTTGTTCAGCTGGATACTATGAGCTTGCACAGGTTTGTTTATGAAAATAAAACTTTTGTTCTCATCTTGACCTCCTTAGTAAAGAAAAATAAAATAAACCCTTTCAACCATTAGGTTGAAACTGTTTCAACAAACAGTTTTTGTTGGGTAAATTAAGTGTATTTATTGGCACTTTTATTGTAATATGACGAGGTTGATGTTACATAAATATATCTGTTCAGCATTTTTTGATGAAATTATCATTTTCTAATAACCTTTAAACTTTTTCTTTCATAAGGTTTTGTTGGCAATGCATGCAAATGTGGAAGATAGGGGAATCAAAGGTGACATTACACCTTTAATGGCTGCTGCTAATGGAGGACACGTCAAAATTGTGAAGCTGCTGCTAGCTCATAAAGCTGATGTCAATGCACAGTCTTCAACAGGTCACACCCATTTCTTTTTCAGTTTCGCTAAATAGTAACACCCTTCAGTGATAATTTCTCACGAACGTGATCTTTAGTGTTGTTTATCATTTCTTTTATTTCTTAGAATAATGTGCTGCACATTTGTGTAAATCTGTGCATGAGGTTGGAAGTATACGGAATATATATGAATGCAATTTCTTTTGTTTCTGAGGGTAACTTTGGGCTTCTAAGATTCCTTTAGATTAGTTTACAAAACCTACTCAATTAGTGGGGCCACCATCTTGGAATTGGAGAGGTGTGGACTCTCAAATCTAGGTTTCCTATTTTTAAGGGGAGAAGGAGAGGGAAGATAGAAAGAATAAAAGATTATGGAGCAAAAGGATGGTCCATCATTGCCTACCATTGCTAAGTTGTCACCTGAGAAAAAGAAAGTATTAAAAAATATTGTGCCACACAAAAGCATCACTATAGTTTTAATTGTTGCCCCCATACTTAGGCCTAGAAGGTTTTGTTATAAAAGTTCTAAAATTATATGAAAATATCTTTTGTGTATTTTTACATAATCTTTTCAAATTTATTAGATTTTTAAAGTTGTTTCTAAGGTCTACATATTCTGGTTTGAAGGAATTTTAGAAATCCTCATTTTACCCAGAAAGTTGATTTTTCTTAGAACATGGGAAATTTTTATCACAAAAAAGTTTTTTGAAATTACTTTAACTTTGATCAGATAACTGATACTTGAAATTGTAGTGAAAACAGACATGTGATTAAAAGGGATGGCATAAGGTATGTATATGATGGATAATTTTAGGTTAAGAACATTAAAATAACAAAGAATAAAACTTGTGAAACATTTCTCTGATTAAAGTTAAAGCAGACAACTTTATTCTCATCAGAAAGGGAAAAGTTAGTTTCAGGGCAGAATTAACTCAATTCTTTGCAACTTCGCAGTGCTGATAAGTATATTTGATTTTCCGCATGTACGTGACTGGTTTTAAATGGAAAATGAGAATAGGGAGTTGATTTCAGAAAGATAAAATGGAATAGGAAAGGAATTATATATGATAATAATATTACTGATTATTGTGTTTATAATTTTTCAGTTCTCTTCTTAATGAAAATAGGATGCTTTATTTTGGTACTTTATTTTAATGACTTTTTGTATTTCCTGATTAAAATAGGCAATACAGCACTTACATATGCTTGTGCTGGAGGCTATGTAGATGTTGTAAAGGTGCTCTTGGAATCCGGTGCTAGTATTGAGGACCATAATGAAAATGGTCACACTCCTCTTATGGAAGCTGGAAGTGCTGGGCATGTGGAAGTAGCCAGATTGCTGCTAGAGAACGGGGCTGGCATTAATACGCATTCCAATGAATTTAAAGAGAGTGCCCTTACATTAGCTTGTTATAAAGGTACAGTATAAACCTTTTTTTAACAAAGTTTTGAACACATGAAATTACAATTATTTTATATGATATGGTTTTTAAATTAAAAAGTAAAACAATAATAGTATAAAATGTAATTAAATGTTAAATAACTGTTTTAAGTGTTTCACAGTGTTTAACATGTAAATTTTAAAATGTAGTCTAAACATTATAAATATTACTAATGAAAACTTGCAGTTTAGTTGCTTTATCAAAAAGTTAATTCGTTTTAATGTAAACTGTATCCTAAAGTGGCTTTGCATGTTGGGAGTATTTTACCTGAATATTTTGCCATGATATTTTAAATGATGCCAGCCAACCTGAAAACATTGATAATACAGTAAATACTCTCCTTTGGTCAGGCCTGAGAATTGCCTAGAAAGTTACTTGATCTGAAAATAATTAATGCTCTAGATTCTAGACGTTTTTCTGACTCCACATGTATTAAAAGATAAATGACTATAAAGTAAGATTTTTTTACTTTAAGAAACTTTTTTGTTATAAAAAAGCAAATGTGTGTGTCTTTATAGGCATTCATTTCAGTGTTTCATATTATCTGCAACTGTGCCATATTTGTATTATAAAATAATGGATAAATTCTTGACCCTGAGGCATCAAGCAAAACCTCTTGTCAGGCCTGGTACAAAATAAGGAGGCAGTCACTCTCAAGGGTTGTTCATTCACTTGCACTAGCTTGTGAGTGAGTACCTCTTTAAATTTTACATCCTGAGTTTTTTTTTTTTCCTTGAGACAGAGTCTCACTTTCTTGCCCCTGATAAGGGTACCTTGGTGTTTTTTTTTTGTTTGTTTGTTTTTTTTGAAACAGACCCTCAAGCTATCCCCCTGGGTAGAGTGCTGTGGCATCACAGCTGACAGCAACCTCCAACTCCTGGGCTCAAGCGAGTCTCCTGCCTCAGCCTCCCAAGTAGCTGGGACCACAGGTGCCTGGCTATTTTTTGGTTGCAGCCATCATTGTTGTTTGGTGGGCCCGGCTGGATTCAAACCTGCTACCTTAGGTGTATGTGGCTGGCGCCTTAGCTGCTTGAGCCACAGGCGCCGAACTGAGTACCTTGGTGCTATATAGCTCACAGCAACCTCCAACTCTTGGTCTCAAGTGATCCTCTTGCCTTAGCATCCCAAGTAGCTGGGGCTATAGACACCCACCTCAATGTCTAGCTATTTTCATAGATGGGTTTCTCGCTCTAGCTTAGGCTGGTGTTGAACTCCTGAGCTTAGGCTATCCACCCGCCTTGGCCTCTCAGACTGTTAGGATTACAGGCATGAGTCACCGTGCTTGGCCTTTACACCCTGAGTTTTGATTTCCTCTAGTCGTGGCCCTCTAGTTTTGTTTCCTTCTATTTAAGAGTGGCCAAAGTTGTGTGAGGCTTTTGGAATAATTTAAAAATATGTGAAAATAATGCTTAGATACAAAAATTACTAAAATTTAAGTTATACTTGCAAAGTAACTTTATTTGAAGTGCTTTTGATTATCTGATATTAACAGTTTCATATAGGGAGCACAGCTAAGGTCCCTTCCTCACCCCCTAGGTAATTCAGCAGAGGCTGGTCTTCATCAGGAGGAGAGGAATTAAGTCTTGGGGTAGGCTACCTGGATGACTCTTTCCTCGTTTCACACATACTTAATAAATCGAGAACTGACTGCATTTCGCTACTAATTCGCAAGTGGTCAGAGAGCTTTGAGATGGGCTGACTTGTACCCACTTTTTACTCTCTACTTTGCTTATAGTTCTACCCTGCTTTCCAGAGGAGGCATCTGAGGTTGGATCTTGCAAGCTTTAATTAGAAGCTGGGTAGAAATTGAGCTGGTAAAGAACATCCTGATTATAGGGATCCAAGGACCCTCTTCCTTTCCTCTGTTTCCTGGTGAGGTTTCCTGGGATGTAGATTAATAAGAGATGAAGAAGGTACAGAACTCAGGGTGAGACTAAGCATTGATACAGATCATTGGAAGGAGAAAATGCAGGAAAAGGGAGGTAGGCAATGAGCAAATACAAGATACGGGAGATACTATAGTAACTCCCCAAAGTAAATTTTATTATGACTGTTTACATGTGACTGCACATATGTCATATGTGTCACCCCCAGAACCTACTCCCAGTTGGTTATAATTGATTGTACCTCGTTCTAAATAACCTAGGGGAAAAAAGAAGTCATTTTCCTATTTTTTGTTGTATGGACTGAGAAATCTTTTTAGTTTGTCTTTTGCATTTTAACTACTCATAAGGTATATTTATCTGAACTGAAGCACATGGTTTATTTGAAACTGCATAAATATATGTGTATCAATATGTATATATGTATATTTGTATCTAAATAAATACTGTTTTTCTTCTTCTTCTTATTTTTTTTTTGAGACAGCTCACAGCAACCTCCAACTCCTGGGCTTAAGTTATTCTCTTGCCTTAGCCTCCCAAGTAGCTGGGACTACAGGCATCCATCACAACACCAGCTATTTTTGTCATTGTTGTTCAGCTTGCCCAGGCTGGATTTGAACCCACCAGCCTTGGTGTATGTGGCTGGGGCCATAACCACTGTGTGATGGGCGCCAAGCTCCAAATAAATATTTGAATAAATTCAGGGTGGACATAAAGTTTGAGTGCAATTTACTGTGTTAAACTATTTTAAATTGCACACAACATTTGAACTTTATGTCCCCACTGTATAAATTAAATGGTGTAGTTTCAAGAATGTTTTTATACATGCAGTTCCCAATTTACAAGCAAGTTGTTTCTAAAAGGTTTTTGAATTATTGGAACTTAAAACACATTTTGTCATGGAAATAACTTAAATGATTAGTATCCCAAGCTACTTGTTTATAAGAGCAAATTTATTCCATATTGTGGATAAAATAGCCATAAACATCCTGGGCTCTTACAGGGATTCCTTCTGCGGTGGAGATCCTACGAGCAGCACTTTTTAGAGTGATAGGATAAGGAGTAGAGTATTGAGGTCGTTTGTATAATTTGTGACAGTTTAGGGTGGCTCATAGTTGACTTAAACTATACTTATAAATTTAATGCTATGAGTTAACTATAACTTTTAAGAATATTGTAAGTTTAAGAATGTTTTTTGTAATAATAAAATATTTAAGTAATTTTGTTCACTTTTGGTTTAGGACACTTAGAGATGGTGCGATTTCTTTTGGAAGCAGGCGCTGATCAAGAGCATAAAACAGATGAAATGCATACTGCTTTGATGGAGGCTTGCATGGTAAGATTGGTGATATATATACCCAAAGCATATTTGTGTATTAGTCAGAGACGGCGCAAGTGTTCAATGGGTACTTCTCCTTGAGTGCTAAGATTCTCTTTATCTAACCTTCTTGTGGAGCAGAAATTTAGCTGTTGACTTATTGGTAATTTTCAGAGTTAGTTGTATATTCCCCGATAGTAGAGTTACATTTTTTTTCCGCCTGTTTTTTTTTTTTTGAGACAGAGTCTCACTTTTTCACCCTCGGTAAAACGTGCGCCAGCGTCACAGCTCACAGCAACCTCAAACTCTCGGGCTCAAGCAGTTCTCTTGCTTCAGCCTCCCAAGTAGCTGGGACTAAAGGTGCCCACCACAAAACCTGGCTATTTTTAGAGATGGGGGTCTCGCTCTGACTCAAGCTGGTCTCGAACTAGTGAGCTCAGGCAATCCACCTGCCTCAGCCTCCCACAGTGCTAGGATTACAGCAGTGGCTAGGCGTGAGCCACACTGGTTTTATGTAATTGGCACAAAAATGACATTTTTGAAGGTTGACTGAGGCTGTTAAAAAGGAAAATATAATCCAGAATATGTATATTAACACTAAGTGCAACACATATCTCATATCAATAAATTAATAAAAGAATAATTTAAAAGTAGAGTATTACATTATATAGTTTCCCTTCTGTCATGGTCTTTTCTAAGTCCTGGATTCTTTTTTGAAGAACTGTTTTTCTTAGTTTGTACTTAGGAATGAGTCATAGTAGTACTCTTAGACTTTTTTCTTTGGGTTTATGCTTTTGACACAGTATGGATGAGAGTACTATTATAGACAAATTTATAAGGAAAAAACATGCCAAAGCTAGGACAAGGCCCAAAATGAATTTGAAGTTCCTTGTTTCAATTTCTCTTCAGATAATGATTATTAAAATGATGTTAAGTTTTATTTACCAATTTTTAAACAGTTCAGTAGTCATTTAAGACTTATCTCTTGATTTCCTTATTGCTATTTTAGTGTTTGTTCCAGTAAATTATTTTTGAACAAATAAAAGTTTCTTTCACTGTTTTTGAGTTCCTTATTTGCAAAATGAACACATATAATATTTCTGCAGTGGTTGTGAGGATTAACTGAGGTAATGTGTGTAAAACACAGCAATCATCTTACTGACAGTAAGTTTTAACAATTCCCCAGAGTAAAGATATTCAGTTATCTTTGTCACCCCCCCACCAGAGAAACAGCCTATATGTAGATTAAGAAATCAAAATGGAATTTTCTATAGAACTAACCAACATGCACTGGAAGTAAATGTTTTAAGTAAGTAAAAGATATTAGTGGGGGCCAGACACTTGAAAGCTTGTTAAAAGATTGAGGTTTTCAACAGGACTTAATGGAATTGTAGGAATTGATTATGCAGGCAGAAGATTCTGAATTGAAGGAATAGCAAAGTAACCATAGTAATAAAACATTAGAGTTGTGACCGGGAGGGAGGCAAAAATGGGCATGACACGTTCAAAGGAGGATGAGCGTCTGTGAGATAATATATAGAAAGGAAAAAAAAGTTTGTCAAAGTTAGAAAGAAGGGAAAGAGAGACATGAAGTTACCAGTAATTAGGAAAGCTGTGAGAAAGACTAACAAGCAACAGACAGACAGTAAATAACAAGAGAACTGCCTTTTCTTTTTCTTGGCATTTGAATGATGAACAATGAAGTACATGTATAGACACTGTGCTCCACTGACACATCACGAATCCTCCACCTCTTCAAAAATTGTCATATTTTTCTTTTTTTTTTAACATAGTAAGTTTGCAAAGTTTGTAGATTTTTATGAAAATACTATTTCTCTGATCTCTGTTCCTTAGCACTTAAGTTTTTACCATGCCATGTTGATGTTATATATGGTCTCACAGTATTCTCTTATTTTACATACGTATTTTCTTTCTTGATGGTTAATACATTTCTTGATTTATGGTATTATTTTTCTACTTGTTTTATGTTCTCAACCACTATTTCCTTCTCTTATACTAAAAGTATAGGCAGGAACAGTAAGTGTTGATTTACTCAGCTGTTAAATGTAGAGCAATTCTTATTTGCAGATCAATGAACTTTACTGAATAGCAGTTGAGAAGTCTTCAAATTTTATTAATGGTGCTGTTTTAATTTTTAATTACGTTATGATTAGGATGGCCATGTTGAAGTAGCTAGGTTACTCCTTGACAGTGGTGCCCAAGTGAACATGCCTGCTGATTCATTTGAGTCACCGTTGACTTTGGCTGCCTGTGGTGGGCATGTGGAACTTGCGGCTTTACTTATTGAAAGAGGAGCTAGCCTGGAAGAGGTCAATGATGAAGGTTATACACCACTGATGGAAGCAGCTCGGGAAGGACATGAAGAAATGGTGGCACTACTTCTAGGCCAAGGTAACCCTATCAGTGAAGATGATGAAGTATAAATATGTAAAACCTTAGAGTATAGTTTTATAAAATTGAATCTCAGTATTTTACTTTTCTAGTAGATTTCCAATGAGATTTTGTTACACAATCTAATAGTAAAGTATTTACTGTGAAAATGGCTCCCATCTTGTGCTAAACAAAATCAGATGAACAACTTTAATATAGAGTTTTCAGAGTCATCATGTGCTATATGACCACAGAACAGAGAACTGGGGTTGGCATAGAATTGTGGGTTAAGTAGGGGAATATGTGAGAATCAACATTTCTCAAGGTAGTGTGTTAAGGGAATTAATTCCTTTGGGGGCAGAATACCTATTAATCAATATTTAATAGATCAGCATAAAACAGTGTGGAGTTCCAGCCCTGCCGAGAGTACTGACTTGATGGAGTGTAAGAATTCATGTCAGAAGCTGCTGTGTACCTCAGGACATCGTAAACTTAGCTTCTGGGAAAAGTGAAACAGTACCTGTACTTCATAAGATCTGCCTTCTCTGCATTTATAGCCTGATTTTATTTTTCTTTTAGTAATAGTAAAGTTTTTGTCTGGAGAAATCTTAAGAGGAATGACACTTTAAAAACTGCTTTGTGTTTATTTAGATGTAATATTAAGTAGAATTTTAAAAGCAGACTTCTTAGATTTGAACCACAACTCTACTACTTGCCAGTTTTGTAACTTTAGGCAAGTTTCTAACCTTTCGTGTCTCAGTTTTTATGACCTGTAGGGTAGTTATGACGGTTAATATGTATGTGTGAAGCAGTGTTTTTAATCTTTTTTATCTCACAGCACACTTGAACCTATAGTTAAACTTCCATGGCACACTTAAATTATGTTAATCTAAAATTTAGTTGAAAAAAAACAAAACACTTACTGTACTTTAAACTTCTCTCAAAAATATTAATTAATGATCTTTAAGTATTTTGTGGGAACGGCTGACAAATCACTGGTGTCAAGCTTGTGGATGAGTGCTTGTCATCTGGCGCCTGTTATGGGCCAGCTGTGGTGGTCGTGGTATAGTAGTGATGATGACAGTGTCGTGGCCTTGGATGAGCTAAGGGGCCAGTTTCCTTAGCTGTAAAATGGAGATGATAATGATACCTAAACAGTTTTCAGAAGTGCTTTGTGTCTTGCCTGGCAAATAGGAAGTCCTTGTTAAATGCTGGCTATTACTGTCATTGTCATCATTATTGTCTTTATCATTATTTTGAATCATTATAATAGGGGATGTAGTTAGTTTTTCTGAGTCTTTTTTATCACTTGACTTTTACCTTTTGGCTGCATAAATATTGTTCCAGCTATGCACATCAAATACGGACTAGAGCAGGGGTCCTCAAACTTTTTAAACAGGGGGCCAGTTCACTGTCCCTCAGACCATTGGAGGGCCAGACTGCGGGCCCCGGGATGAGTCGGCTGCTGAGCAGGACAGGCAGCGGTGGCAAAAACACCCGGCGGGCCAGATAAATGTCCTAGCAGGCCGTAGTTTGAGGACGCCTGGATTAGGGAATGTGGTTGTATTGACTGCCTCAGGAGTAGGGAGAGGTTCTTCTGTGGTACAGGAGTACAAACATTTATTTTTGAGATAACAGTTTGTAATGAACAATCATGGTTTGCTTATTCTTTCTTATATCGTCACCTTTTTTCCTATGCTGTTTAGTGTCCATTCTTATTTTCCTTTTTTAGAATAAGTTAATGACTTTCTTTAAATAATTAGAATCATTATTTTAGGAGCAAATATCAATGCACAGACAGAAGAAACTCAAGAAACGGCCTTGACTCTGGCTTGCTGTGGAGGCTTTCTGGAAGTGGCAGACTTTCTCATTAAGGCAGGAGCTGACATAGAACTAGGGTGCTCTACCCCTTTGATGGAAGCTGCTCAAGAAGGTCATTTGGAGTTAGTTAAATACTTACTAGCTGCAGGTAGGCAATTTTGCATTTAGAAGAAGTTTTTTATATGATTAAGTAAAAATGTCATAATGCAAATATTTTTATGATGTTACAATATAAAGAATATGTGTAAAAAAGGGTAATATGTATGTATTCTGAATAATTTACATTACTGATATTTGTAGTATCTGCAGCTTTCAGACGTTTTATTTATATATTTTTTTCTTTTCTTTATTTTGTTTGCTTTCAAAGACGCTGACATTCTCTATTTCTAGAAATGAATAAGGTTACTTTGTCTGATAAGTCTGTGTGTTTTTTGTTCACACTGTTGTAGGAGCTAATGTTCATGCAACAACGGCGACAGGGGACACAGCACTGACATACGCCTGTGAAAATGGTCACACTGACGTAGCAGATGTCCTGCTTCAGGCAGGAGCAGATCTGGTAAGCTGTGTCACTTACTAAATTTTAATATTTAAAAATAAGACAAGATAATTTTAAACAATGGAGATTCTGGACGTAGAGGGTATCCAACTTTATCTTGGCCTTTTTGCCATTCTTTCTCATATAGTCACCTTTTTTCCTATGCTGTTTAGTGTCCATTCTTACTTTCCTTTTTTAATAGTACTATCCAGTCCACTAACCCTCATCTTTCACAGAAAAAAAGATTTTGTGTTAGAGATATTAATACAAATTAATTTTCCCTTTAGGTATTAGCTTTTTTTAGAAGCTCTTTTGATTTTGCATAAAAAAAGACATGTGACTTTTAGGTATTTCATTATAGCTTGTAAAGTAAATTATGCCTACATATTCATTCAGAGCATTAAGAAATAAGAATTACAAGTATAAATATTTAATAAATCTTATCCTTCAAGGTAGTATATAATTTAATATGTCACAGGTCAAATAAATGCTGATGTCATCATAAGAGATATCATAGGGAAAGTACAGAGAGTAAAAAAGCATAGAGGAGGTACAGTGGTCATCTGAAATATTATATTTGGGGCTGGGTAAGATGTGAAAAGGTAGATATGGCAGTGTTGTAGCACGTGAGATGTTCTAGTTGGTAAAAGTGGTGTGAGTGTCGCCTGCGAGGTAGAGAAGCATCATGCAGGTATGTGTGTCTTCTAGTTTAGCCTATGGGGAGCTGGAGGAAGACATCAAAAGGTAGAGATTAGGTAGCACCTGTATTTTCACAGAGCTGAGATTCTGAGGTTAATGAAAAAGGTGCTTTTTTTCATAGTTCATGCAGAAATTCACACGCAGGCAGAAACAAGCTCCTCCTGTAACTAGTTTCATAAAGTTCATAATTCATATAACTTCTCTTTTCTCATTTATGAAAGAGGGTTGTTAAATTAAGTCATTGGAGTAGCCTCTTTTAGCTCTGCATGTGTTAACACAGCTCTTGAAGCACTTATCACAGAAGTTATATTCTATTTAGTTGTGTGTATACGTCTTGTTAGACCAGACATCCTCAAACTTTGGCCCGCTAGGACATTTATCTGGCCCACCGGGTGTTTTTGCCACCACGCCTGTCCTGCTTAGCAGCTGACTTGTCCCGGGGCCTGCAGTTCGGCTCTCCAGTGGTCTGAGGGACAGTGAACTGGCCCCTTGTTTAAAAAGTTGACCTGTGTTAGACTTTGGGCTTTTTCAGCTTGGGAACTATATATCTAGTTTTTACCACAAAGACTATAATATATAGCAATGTAATCATTAGTACTTGCTTAGTTAATGGCAACTAGAGCAACCTCAATGATAGTTAAGAGAAAAATCAAAAGGTGTTCATCAGATGTGCATATTAAATTGTTCACTAGCAATTAAATACCAAGTAAGCCTGTATCTTTTAAACAGGAACATGAATCCGAAGGTGGAAGGACTCCTTTAATGAAAGCTGCAAGAGCTGGTCATGTTTGTACTGTTCAGTTCTTAATTAGTAAAGGTAGGTTTGTATAAATAAAGCAGTAGCTTTTTCTCCCAAATATTTCTACCCCTGTCTTGAGGCATTTTGAGATTGAGGGGTAAAAGGCATTTGGGGGGAATGATGCTGCTGACATTTTATGAGTAGATAGCTGTTAAACATTGTGCAATGCACAGAACAGCTCCAGACTACAAAAGATTATCAGTAGCTTATTGAAAAATGCTTCTATAATGAAAAACTTCCTGTTCGGTGCAGTGGCTCACGCCTTTAATCCCAGCACTTGGGATGGTGAGGCAGGTAGATTGCCTAAGTTCACAGGTTCAAGACCAGCCTGAGCCAGAGAGACCCTACCTCTAAAAAATAGCCAAGCATTGTGGCAGGCACCTGTAATCCTACTTAGGAGGCTGAGTCAAGAGGATCATTTGAGCTTAAGAGTTAGAGCTTGTGGCTTGGCGCCTATAGCTCAACCTGCTAAGGCGCCAGCCACGTACACCTAAGGTGGCGGGTTCGAATCCCCAGCCCGGACCCGCCAAACAACAATGACGGCTGCAAACAACAATGACGGCTGCAATCAAAAAAAAAAAAAATAGCCGGGCGTTGTGGCGGGCGCCTGTGGTCCCAGCTACTTGGGAGGCGGAGGCAGGAGACTCGCTTGAGCCCAGGAGTTGGAGGTTGCTGTGAGCTGTAATGCCACAGCACTCTGCCCAGGGGGACAGCTTGAGGCTCTGTCTCAAAAAAAAAAAAAAAAAAAAGAGTTAGAGCTTGCTGTGAGCTAAGATGCCACGGCACTCTACCAATTATATTAGGAATAATAGATACTTTTGATAGCTTTTACTGGCACCCTACCAAGGGTGACCAAGTGGGATTCTGTCTCAAAAAAAAAAAATTCTCTATGTAAAACTTAAAGGTTTAAGTAACTTAAAGTGTGGTATATTCACGTACATCAGTGTCATCTTGAAACCTGATTTTTATGATGCTTTGCCACTGAGAAATTTGTGGCAAATTATTTTCCCATGGTATATTTCCGTGGCCCTAATTTGCCTTCTTAGGGAGATAATTATAGATGAAATACAAAAAATGCTCACAATTGAAGTATAGTAAATACGACAAAATGTATGAGATTTTCCTACATGTCAGTAATTCTAGTTTGAATACTAAAGATACCAATGACAGATAAAATAAAAAGGAGAATATTGTCTTTACAAGGATCATGCCTGTAATCCCAGAACTGTGGGAGGTTGGGGAAGGAGAATTGCTTGAGCTCAGGAATTCGAGATTTGCCTGAGCCAGAGTGAGACCCCGACTCATTAAAAAGAAAGGAAAAAGAAAAACTGAGCCATGCGTCCAGTGAGCTCCTGTAATCCCAGTGGGTTCCAGAGGCTGAGGCAGCAGGATGCCCACAGCCCAAGTCTGAGGTAGCAGTGAGCCGTGATGCCATTGCACTTTGCTCAGGGCATAGGATGATACTCTGTCTTAACCAAAAAAAAAAAAAAAGAAAGAAAGAGAGAGAAAGAATATGGCTTCCTTTAAATTGTTTGTTGGGTATTTACTCCCTAAGTCCTAGATTAAACAGTTTTCATGCAGAGTTCATCATATTCTTAAGTATAGGAGATTATAGATTTTACTTTTGATTCCACATTGATAAACAAAAGACTTTATATATAAGCCATAACAGTTATAAAAGACAGTAATATATCATTTTCTTATTAAAATATTAAAGAAATTTCACATTTATAATTGTTCATAGGTAAAATAGATCAGAAATGACTTGCTGGTGGGATTATTTTAGGCATTTGGGATTTATTTATGGCATTTTGAACATTCACTTATAATAGATATCTATAACGGTATTATCAAGAAAGGAATTATGTGCATAATCACCACATCCTCTCTTGTTCAATTAATTTTAATGAATTTGATTCCAACTTCTTTCAGCTATTGTATTTCCATTTCCCATATCATTTAGCCCAGTAATCCAAATCATAGACAGGTTCATGGAACAGAGTTACACATGTTTTTATTCTTAGATAGTCCTGATGAAAACAACTGTTCTTTTTTTGTATTCTATGTTTTTTACATATTTAACCTGTAAAGGGCAGTGTGGTTTATTTTTGTTGATTTTTTTAGACATCTTTTCTATTGAAGAACTTTAAACATAAAGATTTGTATTTTTTTAATATAGCAATTATATTAGGAATAATAGATACTTTTGATAGCTTTTACTGGCATATACTGAAATATTTGTGGATTAAATTATGTTTGTCTGGGATTTACTTTGGAGTAATTCAAGATAGAAGAGGAGAATTGATGTGGGTATATGTGAAATAATATTGGCCTTGTATTTAATCATTGAAGCTGGGTAATGGATATGTGGGGCTTTGTTATCCTAGTCTCTCTACTCTTTATGATTTTTAAATTTACCTTAATTTTCAGAAAAGCCATTCTACTAACATGATTTTCCATGCCTTATCTATTTTAGGAGCAAATGTGAATAGAACCACAGCTAATAATGACCATACTGTACTGTCCCTGGCTTGTGCAGGGGGTCATCTGGCAGTGGTTGAACTACTTTTGGCTCATGGGGCAGATCCTACTCACCGTTTAAAAGTATGTAACTCACATGTTTTAGGCAGTATTGTGAATTAATTCTTGAACATTACAGAATATCATTTACAAGTTTCATTTTTAATGATATTCTAAGTATTAACTCTCTCCTTTTTTTATTAGAGGAATGTATTCCTTACTGAACCTCTGATTTTAATGTGTCTGGGACCTGTGGGCTTTTTTTCCCTCAGTGATTGTATAAATTAACTCTTATTTATCACTTTTCCCCGCTTCTCTATTCATTCTTTCAGGATGGCTCCACTATGTTGATAGAAGCAGCAAAAGGTGGTCATACAAGTGTTGTTTGCTATCTTCTGGACTATCCTAATAATTTGCTTTCAGCTCCTCCACCAGATGTCACTCAGTTAACCCCCCCATCCCATGATTTAAATAGGGTAAGATTCAAAACGAAAGCATTTTATATTATGTCTTCTTTATCGCCCTTTCATTCATAGTTTCATTTTAAACTAGATTGATTATTTTAGTTTTAAGAATGTAGTTCTCTTTTAAAATTCAGTCTAACCTCTGTAAGTTGACCACCCAAAGGACTGTAACGAACTGGTCAATATACGAGGTGGTCAATGTAAAGAGCTAGGCCTACTGTACTGATAAGTACATGTAGTGCATGCCCGGTCTGTGAAAATTAGCTCAAGGTAAGCAGGTGGTCATTGTAGAGAGGTGGTCAACTATGGAGGTTCTTCTGTGTGTATTTGATATGGTTGATGAACATCTGATATAATTTTAAAATTCTAGATTGGTATGGCTTTTCTTTACTTTTTTAAGGTCAGAATAATAACTTGAATTCAAAATTCATTAAAAAAATTTTATGGAAAATAATTGGATCCCAACATATTTTAAGTAAATATTATTGTCTGAGATGGTATATTGAAAGCACTTTGAATAAGTCTTTTATTCTTTATTTAAAGCATATGATTTATGGATTGTGTAGGATGCTAATCATCGGTATCTTTTTTCTTAGGCTCCCCGTGTACCGGTTCAAGCACTGCCCATGGTTGTCCCACCTCAGGAGCCTGACAAACCACCTGCCAATGTTGCCACTACTCTTCCTATCAGGAATAAAGGTCAGTTATAATTCTAAAGACTTTGTTACTTATTGTCCAGGTAAAAATAAGATTACAATCAAAACCAGCCATCTCTCCAAAAAACAAATTTTTCTGAGTTGGCATAAGTAAAGGGTTTTTGTTTGTTTGTTTTTTTAACTAATGAAAAAGCATGTTAGTAGGAGGGAAGATAGTTAATTGCACTAATTTATGCTGAAATTAGAAGTTTTAGGAAAAATTCAGATGCTCATCATTGATCCAATTCTGATTATCTATGATTTCATTTAATAACGAGTAATTTTTATTTATGTAAAATGTTACGCTGGATATAGTTGGGTGACATTTTTGTAAATTATTTACTGAAATCTCTTTAGTGATGCAAGGCATAAGATTAATGAGATGGATCAAGTATTAAAAATCATTTTAGAATAACTGGCTTAATAGAGATTGTATATCTGGGATACCTTTTCTCAGTCACTAATTCAAGGTTACTTCAGATATGCTTGTTTGTTCCTCGTAACTTCTGAGGTCCATATTTGACTTGTGGATGTTAACACCATGCATATTCTTAAGTTATGTCCCCAAACATTACACCTACCAGTTTGAATCAGTTTTTCTTTTTAAAAATTTTACCTAAAGAACCAGTGCAGTTTTCATTTTGTTTTTTGGCTACCTATATTCTTTTACCAACATGAATGCTAAGTATTCCCACCAGCTCTTTTCAATCACTACCCCTAACCTAGAGCCGTGGCACCTTTTTCATTTGGTATAGCAAACAGTTGATTGCTGTACCTTTAGCCAGATGTGTCTGATCATCTGGCTGTCAGAAGATACAGTGGATGGTATAGTTGAGCATCTTTTCTTCTAGGAAAACTGAATCCCAGTTCTCTACTGGGTAGGTAGCTGTGTGAATATGTGAATTTATATCTTGCCTATGTCAGTCTTGAAGATGATAGACCCCAACAAGGACATATTTTAGTTGGGTTTTTATTGTTACTTCTCAGTGGTTTGGGTACTTTCTGTGTGTATGTGTGAGTGTTTAAAAGTCATAGGCTATTAAATATCGAAAAACTTTTACTTAGAGATCTAAGTTTTCCCTATATCCTAATGATTTAGCATTACTGTTCTGTTCTTATGATGAATTTTTCATCTTTATGACCATACGGAATATATACACATAGCCTTAGATTTTATTTTAATTGTATCATTTAGGTATCACAAACCTGCATCCCTCTGTTGTCTAATTTTAGCCATGTGATATTTTTAAAATTCTGAAATTAATTTCCAAAGATTATGCACATAAAATACATACATTTTATATTTATAGAAAAGAGGGTGAATTTGTTTTTAATTTTTTAACAGTGCATTTTCACCTTCTATGGCTATGATAACTTGGTGCATAACTGTTGGCACTAAACCTCCCAACAGTAACTCTGTAATGAGGATGCCATTCATGTGCACTTCTGAGGGGGTTTCTTTTTCACACAGCTGCTTCTAAACAAAAGTCCAGCAGCCATTTGCCAGCAAACAGCCAGGATGTACAGGGTTACATCACCAATCAGTCTCCAGAGAGCATTGTAGAAGAGGCTCAGGGAAAGTTAACAGAACTGGAACAGAGGATAAAAGAAGCCATAGAAAAGAATGCACAGCTGCAGTCCTTGGAACTGGCTCATGCTGACCAACTTACCAAGGAGAAGATCGAGGAGCTGAACAAAACGAGGGAGGAACAAATTCAGAAGAAACAAAAGATATTGGAGGAACTACAGAAAGTAGAAAGAGAGTTACAACTGAAAACTCAGCAGCAGCTAAAAAAGCAGTATCTAGAGGTTAAAGCTCAAAGAATTCAACTTCAGCAGCAGCAACAGCAATCTTGCCAACACCTGGGATTACTAACTCCTGTTGGGGTTGGAGAACAGCTTTCCGAAGGAGACTATGCACGGTTACAGCAGGTGGATCCTGTTTTGCTTAAAGATGAACCCCAGCAGACTGCTGCTCAGATGGGTTTTGCACCAATCCAGCCTCTGGCGATGCCTCAAGCTTTACCCCTGGCGGCAGGTCCCTTGCCTCCGGGGTCCATCGCAAATCTTACAGAACTGCAAGGAGTGATAGTTGGACAGCCAGTACTGGGCCAAGCACAGTTGGCAGGGCTGGGGCAAGGAATTCTGACAGAAACACAACAAGGGTTAATGGTAGCCAGCCCTGCTCAGACCCTCAATGACACGCTGGATGACATCATGGCAGGTGGGTTTATATTGTTACGAGCAGGTATCAAATATGATTTGCTTTAAGGCGAGTAAGAGTGTGCCAGAATTTTGCCGTTATCCGACTTGAGAACTATTTTTGGACTCTTGACCCATGTCTATCTTTAGAAATATTAGTTCAATCTCAGAAGTTCTCAGAGGGATACAGGTCAAATTAAAGATTAGCTCATTTCATACAAATGACTGAAGCTTTCTGGCGTAGTTGGGGAGGCTAGGTTTTTCCGAAGTGGAGTTAATCTTTGTTGATTTTCGTTTTTGTTTTGTTTTTTTCCTTTAAGTTCAGAATACTAAAATTGAATTTTGGCATTTTGTTTCTGTATTCACACCAATAAATTTGGAAATTGATAGAAGTTGAAGTACAAAACTAGTGGAACACATCAGGAACCTTGTTTGTGAAAGACATATTATATCTTAATGGATCAGACCTCAAACTTGGTGGATTTAAAAAAAAAAAAAACTCCAAAAAACTTAAGCATCTTTACAACGTTAATAAAGTTCCAAACAACATAGGGTTTAATTATGATATACATCAGTGATTTTACCCCCGTGAATGTTAACTTGTAGTCTCTAACTGTATCGTGGGAAGTTGTGGTCCCCTGACAGTTTTATATATAATATATTTTTAAATATGTAGCCAGAGAGATTTCACTATAATTATGTTCATTGGCAAGAAGAAATATTTTAGAAGGTCTTTTTAATGCTTCTGTATTTTGGTACTTTGGTAGAGAGATATTTCATAGGGTTCTAAGACATAAGACTACTATACAGAGAAGGAAAATTTGCTCTATTTAAAAAGACAAACAGGAAAATTCAAAAGGAAGGAATAAAGAGAAGAACAAAAGAAATAAATGGTTGAATTTTGCTCATTTTCATCTAATTGCCCCCCTTTTTTATTCGTTGGTTTATACTTAAACAATGATGGATTTTTTTCTAATTTTAAAACTATGTTTTAGTAGCATTACTTATTATGATGAGATTGCACATAATTTAAGTTTCATTTTTTAAAAGGATAAAATAAATTAAATTTCATAGTGTTATTTAGCTAACATTCAAAAACTAAGAAAGTGGGTAATGAGACAGATTATATACTTAAACATTTTTCTAAAGCTTTTTAGTCCCTCTTCAATGTCACCTCGACAGTAATATGTGGAATAAAAATCTCTGCTAATTTTAAGGGTGAAATAACTACATTGGAAACACTGCTAGTCATAATAGAACAATAAAGGCTCAGGAGTATAACGTTTTTATTTAGATTTAAAGATTACTATTAATCACCCCTAGCTGGTTATAATTACTACTAATCACTACTAGCTGGTTATAATAATTGGTAATATAATTTTAAAATTCTTAAATATTCTGTTAAAACCAGAGCATAGTACCATAAATTCCAAATTTGATACTGTGTCTGTAGCCATTAATTTAGATCTTAATAGTACTATAGTTGTCAGATGGCCAAAGGATGGGTAGTGTTATATGTTCCTTATGCACTTAAATGAATAGTGGACATTCCATACTGAGGTATGTTTAGAAGTTTTTTAAAAATGCTATCAGATTTTGTGTTATGTGCTTGGGCATAGTTGTCCACAATGATTTGCCCATTATACATTTTTTTATACTGATGGGAATTATCAACAATTTGTAAAGTAGTTTTTCTTTTGATTCACATACCAAACAAATAGTTTTGTGTATTCCCATGTAAACAATTTTTTAAAGTACATAACTTTTTGTAAATATGACAAATACTTGTCATACTATAAAGACGTTTTCCTTCTTTATTCTCATTTATGTGGGGAGAGGAGAGAGAGCCAGAAAGAGGAAGAGCAGGATTAAAAACATTCAGCACCTCCTGCAGCTCATGCCTGGTGACATGCATGTGCACACATCCACACACACACTCCTGTGTTCACCTCTGTGGCTCGTGCCTGGTGACATGCATGTGCGCACATCCACACGCACACTC
>NW_003852434.1:14639842-14681834 GCF_000181295.1 Otolemur garnettii
GTGACATGCATGTGCGCACATCCACACGCACACTCCCGTGTTCACCTCTGTGGCTCGTGCCCGGTGACATGCATGTGCGCACATCCACAGGCACACTCCCGTGTCCACCTCTGCAGCTCATTCTGTAGACATCTCTGTGCTAGAATTTGTCCCTTCAGTTTACTAATGAACATTTCCTTCTTGTTTTGGATTTTTTAATATATTATAGCCTCCTTAGGCTCATAGTCTTCTTCCCTCTAGTATAGCCTCTGATGTCTGTTTCTTAGCCCCCATGTACTAGATTTCTGTCATAGATTTGGTCTCTTTTTCTCTAGTTCTTGACTGACTGAAATCTTCCATTTTCCCTGTTCCTCACACCTGCCAAAGCAAAATCCCTTGCCTGTTTTAACATGTCTCAACCCCTTGCTTTTTCTATGGTCTCAGTTCCTTTTTCCCTATTTTGACATTAAAACCTTTCTGAGCATGTGGTTCACCTTCTCTGAATCTAACCCTAAAATGAAGACCCACACATAAAGATTTGTACAAGAGTTGCTGCAGGTACCTCCATATTTATGTTTGTTACTTTTAACTATAGAGAATGGGTGAGTGATGGACAGTTCTTTAATCTTAGTAAACCAGTTTCATAAGTATATCAGAGGGCATGAAATGAAGGAATTGATTTTTCCTATCTCCTTTTAGATGAGGTGATAAGAACAACCAATTTAACCAAACAAATAGGAAAATTCTCTAATTTCAGTAGCTTCTTTAAAAGAAATTGGTCCAGTTGAAATGTGAATTATAATGAGTTAACAATAAAGCTAGAATTTTTTTTTTACTTGTTTAGTACCATGAATTAAAAATCAATGATTTAGGTAGAGTCCTGTTCATCCTGTTTATACTACTTTGGTATTTAGTATTTCTGTTTGTGAAAATTTAAACAAAGAAGATAAAGAATCTACTTTAAGAGCTACAGATTTTATGATTTTGAAATTGATATCTAGAATATGTATACTTAAATTACTTCAGTCATTTTCTTAACTTGAAACTATCAATACTAGTGGTCACTAGGTGATGGTTTTAATACCTTAGTATATGTCCTTTTCTATTGGTCTGGATTCCTAGTGATTTAAAAGTGTTTGGTTTTGTTTCTTCTTTCGTTTTTCCTTTGGCTTTTAAGTGGACTTAAAAATGTGTAATTATAGAATGTGTGTTACTATAATGTACAGTGTTTGTTTGTACCTGAACTAAGGATTTCATGTGAAATAGATTTCTTAATTGACAACTGTGTTTTTAATAGTTATAATAAGGTCAATTTCAGTTTTTTATTCTTGGCAGGATCATAACCTCTTTTGCCTGTTTTCAGATCCAGTTTGAATCATGATTGTTTTCTGTCTGATGTAGTTGATAACTCCTTTGGTAACATACATACACATTATTGTCACCATTCAGACATTAATGTCCATACTTTAATACCATAGCATTTTTAATGGGGGGCAGAGATGATGTTCACATATTAGCTCCTGAAATGAGTTGGTGAGAGAATACAGTGCCCTCAGCTAAATCTACAGTAAATCCTATGCCACCATCTTTGGAGTTCTCCTATCTCAAGCACTGACCAAAAGTTGCATATTTTGGTGAAAATAATACCATAGCAAAGTCACACTTAGAAAAACTGACAATCTATATTTGAAGGATGATTGTACACATAATTTGTACCCTAATCTTTCAGTTTTGGCCTCATAAGTCAGTGTGATTGCTGGATTGATTGGTGAGCATTTCACCCCCCTCTAAATAAATATTCATGAAAAAAACTACATTTCTATGTGAGGATCAATTTCTTATATTTGAATATATGATCATACAGAGTGCTACAATGTAGAATATTATTCCCTTGTCTGGAGTTAGTAAAGTAGTAGGAGATGTTTCAAATGATTAAGTAGGGAGGTTCCCTGCTCCCAAACAGTGATACTGTGTTTGTTAATTCTGGAATGTAAGATGTGAAATTGGCAAGTAAAAACTATGTTTTCCCTCTTTTGGTCTTGACTGTTTTACCTTTCATTCCTTTTTTAATTAAGAAAATATAATGGATAATTTTCCATTGGTGTTTATATTTAATTTTAATAAATCAGGGTTATTTTAAATTAAGGTTTTATGTCTACTAATGAGAGGGAAATTTGTTTTTCTGATGGATTATTATTTGGAAAATGAGCTACTCTCAGCATACATTATAATTTTAGACTATCATCCAATTAAAAATAACCAAGAAAATGAGTTATTAGGACTATTGCAGTCTCCCTATAGATATTTTGAGAGTCTTTAAATATTTTCTAATAAATATTTCTTATTATTACCTAACAATGTTTTATCCTTATTAAGTGCAGTTATTTTGTTCAACAGCAGTCAGTGGAAGAGCATCTGCACTATCAAACACTCCTACCCACAGCATCGCTGCCTCCATTTCCCAGCCTCAGACTCCAACACCAAGTCCCATTGTCTCTCCTTCAGCCATGCTACCTATCTACCCTGCCATTGATATTGATGCACAGGTAAGCCTCAAATTTAAGAGAGACAGTTTTTCTCTGGAATTATGTCATCACTAAAAACATTAACATTTAGTGATTTAAAGCATGTTACACTACTTTATCTCTGGGCAAAAACTTGAGCCACAGTTGTAACTTAGTCACCTTTTTAAAAATTAAATACAAAATATAGGTTATTACTGATAATTATGTAATGGTCTCATTTCCAGGGTCATCAGATAATTTTTTTTTAAATTCTAGTTTTGAAGAGAATGTGTAAAGAAAACTTCTTTAAGATTAGTTCATGTTCTCTTCTAATAATGGATTCTATGTAAAAGAAAAAAGGTTCCAACATTTATAGACTTAATATATATTATATATACTTAATTGCATATTTGTACCTTTGAAAATTTTGATCTTGCCAATTGAACTGTGTGAGTCTGTGGGTCTGTGTCTATAAAATTTAACTGTTATGGGAGTCTAGGATCTTTTTATCTCTAAAGATGATTTAAAGAAATAAAATGGGGGTATGGGGTGACACTCTTTAAGGTAAGTTTTAGAAAGCTTGAGAAATATTAAGTCATAATTGTTTTTAAAAATTAGTTTACAATTTTGAAATCTCAGGGCAAGGTAGGGAGAATCGTGTGCATTTTGTCCTAGAGAAAAGCCAAGAGGTTGAGCTTAAAAAAAAAAAACAGTGAATAAGACTCAAAAATGTTTGCAGTATCTTTAGTTGCTGTATTTTGATTAATACCTGGGCCGAGGAAGTATCCGTTATAAACCTTTTGTATATGAGTACTTCTTTACAATAAAGCATCAGTATTAGGGAATAGGTTTGTGTATGTGTTTTGTATGACCATTAAGGGTGTGTATGTACTCTTAACCTATTAACAATAAAATTTCCATTTTATCAAAATGGTTCTCAGTAACACTGTGAAAAAGGAATTTTTGTTTCTGTTCTTACTTGTTTACCAAATGTCTCTTGTTGTGCTAACTTAGGCTTTTGGTTTTGTTTTTTGAGCTCTTAAAATTGTCAGGACTCTCTAAGAAACTGTCTCATCTGCACCTCAGGCCACTTGATACTCTTGATGCTCATACCCCGGAGGGGACCCAGAGGCTGCTTCCTAGTCACTTCGTGTAGTGCAGAAGTAGTGGGGCTGAGGAGTGAACTCAGTCTCTTTGGCTTCAAAGACAGTACTCTTAACTACAGCCTTTTTCCTCCCATAAAAAGTGAGACATTCATGTGATGAACCACAGTTAATTCACATTTAATGTTGATAGCATTGTAGAATTAGTTTGAATTTCATATTGAATTGACATTATTTCCCTGCTATCTTTTTTGCTTATAGGACCAAGAATTGATCTAGAAGGAAAAATAAATACTTTAGGAAAATGTAGAAGGGTTTCTTTGTAAAATGTTTTGAAGCAAAACAGGCATAGAAAAAGGTTGTCCAGTTATTAGGATTTTACTGAATTTAGAATTACTGTAGTGACGGTGAAATGATTTTACCTGACTATACCACTCAACCATCACTATACGATAATTCCTAGAATTTACATATTTTTTTAAAAAACTTATGTATTTTAAACATAGTAAGCAAGCTTATATATAAGGATTTAACTGTAGCTCCTTAAAACTCTGTTTGGTCTCTGCATTTCAGTTTTTCGTTTGTTGGGTTAGCCCAACCTAAGCTACTTTCTGTGTTTACCACAAGTGCTAAGTTAGACATTGGAAAACAGGTGAAAAAAAATAAAGATTCTTTTGTACTTGGTTCATCTGAAGTTTTTGTTTTGATAATAAAAAATTCCTTGAGCTCTTAAATAATGAATAATTTGGTTTACGTTTGATAATACTGTACGTTAACATGTTAACAAGGAGTATCATGAAAAAATGAACACCAAGATTCATCTTCTGTTTTGAAAGATTAAACATTCTCTAATACTTGATTAAGTGAAAGATACTAATGTCTATAAAGTCTTAAGTATGTACACATTTGCTACTTAACATTTTATAGACATTAACATCCTTCACTTAATCTTTATAACAACCTGTTTAGAAGGCACTGTTATTCTCATTTTACAGATGAAAAAAGTATGACGTAGAGGTATTAACTGCCTTGCCCAGAAGCTAGTTAATGGTGCAGCCAGCTTTTGAACGTCAGACACTCTGGCTCTTGAAATTAGCTCTTAAGTACTGCCCTGTACTACATGTTTTTCCATTTTAAACTTAAATGTGAACGCAGAATTTTTTATTTTTTATTTTTTTGAGACGGAGCCTCAAGCTGTCCCCCTGAGTAGAGTGCTGTGACATCACTCACAGCAATCTGTAACTCCTGGGCTCAAGCGAGTCTCCTGCCTCCTCCTCCCAAGTAGCTGGGACCACAGGCGCCCACCACAGCGCCCGGCTATTTTTTGGTTGCAGCCGTCATTGTTGTTTGGCGGGCCCGGGCTGGATTCGAACCTGCCACCTTAGATGTATGTGGCTGGCGCCTTAGCCACTTGAGCCACGGGCGCCGAGCCTATGAACGCAGAATTTGACTTATACTGACATCATAAATTAGATTACAGAAACTGTCTACTACCCAGATAGTAAGAGGTCAGATATCTTTCCTCTTTGCATGCTTACTCAAATCTTAATTTAAGGACGAACCGAAGTGTTAATTGTCTTCCCTTAGATACATGGTAAGGAGTGTAACTTTTTGACCAATATAATAACATTGGCTCCTTTTAAAATGCTAATGATTCTAGAAGTCAGAACTTTTTAGCTCCTTTAATCGAACATTTTAGACAGGAGCTAATATTTTTGAGAAGAATTAGGAAATATATGTTTAGTTTTAGACTTTGACAAATGCTGAAGAGTTTGCATTCTTTCTAAGGGTTGTCAAATTGCTGTTGTACAATTAGAATCCCTGGTAGTGGGGGAGGGTGTGCCTGAGGTTCTCTGACTCTCAGAATGAATTGCATCACATGATATTTTCAAAACTTTTAAGATTTGTACTACGTACTATGCTGTTATCAAAATCTGTTTTAGAGGCTGGGCATGGTGGCTCACGCCTGCAATCCTAGCACTTGGGAGGCCAAGGTGGGTGGATTGCCAGAGCTCATGGGTTCGAGACCAACCTGAGCCAGAGTGAGACCTCATCTCTTAAAATAAAATAGCTGGCATTGTTGTGGGTACCTGTAGTCCCAGCTACAGGCAAGAGAATCACTTAAGCCCAATGAGTTTGAGGTCACTGTGAGCTATGACGCCACCACACTCTACTGAGGGCTACAAAGTGAGACCCTGTCTCAAAAAAAATCTGTTTAAGGAAACATTAATAAATAGTAGCTTGAAGGAATTATTTTAGACTGTTTCATTATACTGTTAGATAATATATCTCTGATGTTTATTTTTGTTTTGAGTGGTGTGACCAAACTTAGCTGACTGCTGTACATATAGAAATCATGAGTACTGTACATATTAGAAATCACGTAGAGATTTTTAAGGACCACAGGTTTTATGTCAAGCAATATATCTTCCTTGAAGGTTAAAATTGAATACCACTAAATTGAGTGAATATTTTTTATATTGTACTGTGCAAAATTTGATTGATTCCCAGGAACCACTAAAAGTGAGAACCAGATGTTTTCTTCATGGGCAGTAAACACTTGTTGCAGGCCCTTTCTTGTCACAGGTCCTTCATACCGTTCTGAATTGTTTTTTTTTTTTTTTAATTCTCAGACTTCTATTGTCTTTTCTTGAACTTGAAGTAACTTATTCTATTACATCATTAATAGAGATTCAATATTATCTTTTAAAGTGGGTAGGCATTAGATTTAACTTACAGTATAAAATTATGTTTTTATGATATAAATATCATTTGGATTTTTTTTAATTCTTGTTGGTTTTGCAATACAGAGAACAGTTTCATCATAATTAAATGAGAAATTAAGGAGGGCAGCAAAAACCTACAGAGATACATAATGTCCTATCATTATAATACTCTACTTTAAAATGCATGGGTTCTACTTCTTTGCAAGAACTTGGTTTTTATAGGTTATTCATTTTACTGATTATTCATTCATTTACTGAATACCCTAAAGCACTCTCCTACTTTTTAAGGTTACATATAAACTTTACTAGCTTAGAGAATAAGATGTTTGGAATTGTAAAGATTGGAGATCTAAAAAGTTCAACTCCTTAATTTCTAATAGTTTTCAAAATAATTTAAGAGCAATTAATAGGCATACTTCCTTTTTAATAGACAATTTAGGTATGTTTATCCACTTGTGTTTCAACTCGTTAAAAGTTTCATCTTCGGCTCGGCGCCTATAGCTCAACCAGCTAAGGCGCCAGCCACGTACACCTAAGGTGGCGGGTTCAAATCCCCAGCCCAGACCCGCCAAACAACAATGACGGCTGCAACCAAAAAATAGCCAGGCGTTGTGGCGGGCGCCTGTGGTCCCAGCTACTTGGGAGGCGGAGGCAGGAGACTCGCTTGAGCCCAGGAGTTGGAGGTTGCTGTGAGCTGTAATGCCATGGCACTCTACCCAGGGGGACAGCTTGAGGCTCTGTCTCAAAAAAAAAAAAAAAAAAAGTTTCATCTTCAGTATTTATATCTTAGCATTGCTTCTTGGTTTTACATTCTGTATTGCTGTGTTATGACTGAATTGAGTAGTATGTTGAGAATTTGCAGAATATTCTTATATATGGTTTTGTTATTTTTTATAAACCAGAATTCATCATAACAAACATCTATTATGGTATGGGGTGGTACATTTTATGGTATCATGGGCTAGATGGAAGCTTTCTCTAGAATATAAATTTGGAAAAACTCTAAACAGAGTGCTGGGCATATGTTTCCCTCTTTAGGTTTGAGACTTCCCTTAGATACATGATAAGGAGTGTAACTTTTTGACCAATATAATAACATAACTTTGTGCAATATAATTTGAGTCAAAGGATCTTTCCATTAAGTGGTACTTTGCCTTTTAGAAAATAGCCCATATTGTTATTATCGTCATCAGCAATATAACACCTGTTTTTTTGTACCTTGTCAGTCATTCTTCATATTAACTCAAACTTATGTTTCATTTCATTTGTTTCTTGTACATTACAAAACGAGGTAGTATTTTTTGCCATTGTGTAGGTGTGTGTGTGGGAGATGGAAGCCTCACTTCAGACTCTTTAAACTCTTTCATTGTTGTCTTAAAAGCTTATAATAAAATAATGATTGGTTTAATTTCTCCTTAATGAAGAAATACAATGGAGATACCCACTCTTTAAAAAGTTCCCAGGAAATCAGACAGCTCTCCTCTCTCAGTCTTAAAAGTATGTTTTTCTTGAAGTCTTATGAGTGTGTATCGTTTATGTTTTCCTCAGAGCTTAAACTTAAATTTGCCTTGGATGGTAATCAGTCAGCTCTTGGATGGGCTATGCAATCTTTGTCAACTCTAAAGTACTTAGCAGAATGTTTTGAATATAAAAGGTGCTTAATAAAAGTCAATTGGATTTACGTTTTATAATACGAGACATGAGCTTATTTTACTAATCTGTTAAAATTTTCTATACTTATTTTCCAGGTGTTGTTTATGTCTTTTAATTCTCTAAGATTGGCACAGCTGGGTGGTGCCTGTAGCTCAAGGAGTAGGGTGCCAGCCCCCAGATACTAAAGGTGGTGGGTTCAAAAACCCGGCCCTGACCCAAAACTGCAAAAAAAAAAATAAATAAATAAGGCACAGCTTTCCTAAATTACTCTTTAAGCTTTGGGAGAATTTTAGAAACCTCATAAACTTAATCATAAAGTTGACTCCTCTGCTGAGTGCATATGCACTAACATAGAGACAACATACACAGATATACTTAACATGATGTTCATCTCAATCTGCTATGCTTTAGGGCCACGCTGTGATGTAGTAGGGAAAGCAAGATTTTGTTACCAAGATACTTCTAGGTCAGGCACAGTGGCTTAGGCGATAATCCTAGCACTCTGAGAGGCCAATTCAGGAATTCAAGACCAGCCTGAGCCAGAGGGAGAACCCCAGGCATTGTGATGGACACCTGTGGTCCCAGCCTCTTGGGATGCTTAGGCAGGAAGATGACTTCAGCCTAGGAGTTTGAGGTTGCTGTGGGCTGGGCTGATCCCTCTGCACTGTAGCCTGGGCAACAGAGTGAGACTCTTGTCTCAAAAAAAAACCATACATACATACATACATACATACATATATATATATGAAAGAAGAAGGAAAAGGTCTTTCAGAAAATTAGTTCTTTGAGCCTTTGACTTTTTTCTGAAATTAGACACAATAATTCCTTCTTTGTAAATCTGAAATGAAGATCAAATATTACAATGCAGTAAGAGCTGTCAACTCATGTTTCATGTCCTTCTCCGTTGTTGTAGCTGGTGCACCCCTCCTTTGTGGCATCCCTGATCTCTGCTCTCTGCCAGCCTCTTCTGCAGAGCAGCTTTTGCGGTCTCCCTCTTCATCACTGACTAGTAGGCTTTTTCTTATTTATTGACTCTATCAATTTTGCCTTTTGTCTTATTTTTTCTAATGGAGTTTGGTTTCTAGAGTTATTTACATTCTGGGAGAATATGTCTTTTGTTTTTATATTATGTACATTATATAAATACAATATTTTTATATTATGTACATTGTATAAATATAATATGTAAATTCAACACATATTTCATATATATAACCCTTTATTAGTAAGAGTAGTCTTTAGATCTGTAACCCTTTCCAGCTATTGTCATTCATTCTTATTATTTGTTTTTTCCTGGGAAAAGCATCACTAATAGGTGGAGAATGAAAAGATGGATAAGACATGTTCACTACTTCCCAGGAATTTATAGTCCTCTGAGGGAAATAAACCCGCACAGCAGATTGGTGATAAGTGCTGTAACCAGAGTGCAAATGTGGAAATGAGGGACAGTGCTCAGAGCAGTGCTGCCCAGTGGGGAAACAATGTGAGGCACAATTATAACTTTAAATTCTCTAACCACATTCCAAAAATGAAAAGAAACTGCTGGAAAGAATTTTAAGTATAATATTTTATTTAAGTTACTATATCCCTTATATTGTTTCAGCATGTAATTGATACAAAAAAAGCACTGAGCTATTTTACATTTTTATTTCGTACTAAGAGTCTTTAGAATTTAGTGTGCATGTTTTGTGCTTTTTCTTGGCTGTGCCACAAGTTCCCCATCCCCCAAACCCTCTCAGTCTCAAGTTGGTTACCTCCTCAAAGTGTATTTCAACATGGATTTATGTGATTAAATGTACAGTTGAAAAGTAGGTGTATGTACTCAAGTAGTTGCAGGCATTTCTGAAAGTTTCCAATAACTGGATCAAATATCTGTTATTAAATTTAAGTTAATTAAAATGAAATACAGTTTAAAATTCAGTTCTTTAGTTCCTCTAGCTGCATTTCAAGTGCTAATAGTCACGTGTTGCTAGTAGTTATGTTTTTGAACCACACTAATTGAGAGTACTAAAAGTGTGAGATAATTAACTGCATTAGCATTTAAGGTATGAGAGGCTATGATCAGTGGAAAATGTAGTATTGGTCACTGTCATTAGCAGAAGTCAGAAGATGTGTCATGTCTTATAATAGTCTGTCTTTTTGGATCTTTCTTGTTTCTTTAAGCATTTTGAGGCTTTGTTCTCAATATGCAGCTAAGTTACTTGGAAACAATTTTTTTCATTTCAAAGCTAACTTTTCAGTTTGTTAGTTGGGTTCAAAACGTCTAGTTTTCTAGTTTGGCCCTACTACTGAGGATTTTCCTAGATCTCCTATGTTTCTGAGGTTTTTTCTACCCTGCTTGGTGGGAACCAAACTGTTCCTGGCCCTGGGTAAGCTCTGAGTGTTGTTTAGATTGTTTTTTCTGATTTTTCCCTGGCTTTTGGTAGTTCTCTCATGCACATGTGCTGATCAAAACTCAGCTGAAGATTCAAGGGGAACCCTTAGCAGATCTCTGGAGTGCTCTTTCTCTCCAGTGCTCTGCTCTTTAGTAGTTTGCTCCATGAATTCTAGCCATCTTGACCTCTCAACTCTGTCTTCTCAAGTTAGGATGACAACCAGGCTGATTGAGTAGCTGCTAATTGCCTGGAAACTCTCCAGGCAGTAAGTTGGGTTAATTGTTTTTGTCCTCAGAGATCACTGTCATGCACTGCCTGTCTATGAACACTATTGTTTCACAGTTTTTTCCCTTCCTTCTTATCCCATTTTTCTTCCCCCTACCCCTTCCCCTTGATGATAGTGACCAATACCCTATCCTACCCTACCCTACCCTACCCTCCTTCCTTCCTTCTCTCTCCCTTCCTTTCTTCCCTTCCTCTCTTTCCTTCTTTCTCTCTCTCCTTTCCCTTCCTCCCTTCCTCTCCTTTCTTCCTTTCTTGTTTCATTATCTGAGATAGGAAAATAAATCTGGTTTAAGTTACTCCATTAACAGCCAGAAGCAAAAGTGAGTTAACAGTATTTCTTTTGATCATATGTTTGAAAACAACATATGGTTGAAACTTACACTTATTTTTTTGGGTGCTTGCTTTAAGAATTGCCCATAAAGTTTGAATATTATTTGTAACCTTAAAAAAAAAAATCACAGGTTGACCACTAATGGAGAAAAAAGTAAACTTTGCTATTCAGATGCTTGGTATTGTAGAATGGTGCATTGCATATACATCTCTGTATATTTGGTATGTATGTATATTACATATTTGATTTTAACATTTTAAAATTACTTAATCTAACAAAAACAATTTTTTTTTCTAGACTGAAAGTAACCATGACACGGCACTAACTCTTGCTTGTGCTGGTGGCCACGAAGAACTGGTGCAAACCCTGCTAGAGAGAGGAGCTAGTATCGAGCACCGAGACAAGAAAGGTAGTGCCTTGTCTTTGTTTATTTTTGGAATAGTGGTAAAACAATTTAAGTATTCATAAATACTACTGCTTAGCTCTATTTTAATGCTTAAATATATTGGAAAATAATCTCATTCGTTTGCTTAGCATGTAGTAAGAAGATTGTTACTTTTCTTCAGGTTTTACTCCACTCATCTTGGCTGCTACAGCTGGTCATGTTGGTGTTGTGGAAATACTGCTGGACAATGGTGCAGATATTGAAGCCCAGTCAGAAAGAACTAAGGATACACCACTGTCTTTGGCTTGTTCTGGGGGAAGACAGGAGGTAACCCTTCCTCTTAATGTAGTTTGTTTCTCTCTTTGTATGAGACCAGTGGTATAATACTGTGTTTATCACAGTAACTGAAACTGTTATCTACTAGCGATAGGACAAGCATCATCGTCAGCCTAAGCTATCTTACCAGGAAAAATCACACTTTTTTTTAGCATCCTGCTCAATACATGTAGTCCTCAGGTATTCAAAATCAAGTCTTTGTCTCGTCCTGAGTGCTTTTAGGGTAATAGAAAGACTAAACCTTCCAAATTGCTTATGTGCAGGGCCTATATTCACATTATCCTTTCCTGTCCTAGAGTATATGGCATAAAAAGTACTTAAGTCCAGTGTCTGTTTCTTTCTGTTAGATTTTTAGGGAATTATTTGAACCATGTGACTATTGTATATCAAAAAATAAACTAAAGAAAAATATATGAAGAAAAGAAAGATTGGTAGAGAATTAAGAACATTCAGTTTTTATTTGTTTTGAGAATTGTTTGCTTTTCATTTCCCCCATTCTTTCTCAGATCTTGGAAAGGTTCTCAGATGAGACTGTGGGTTTATGTGACCTACTGGTTTTTTTAAGGAAGTTAGAATAACTGATATAGATGAAGTTGGCCCAAGAAAATAATAGCTTTTCACTCACTGTGTGTCTTCTGGTATTTAATAATTAGCTGGGTAATCCAGTGTTCTCAAATCCAATCCTATGCACTTGTGCTATCTCCATACCCTTCTCAGTCAGGGAACTGTCGAGTCTCAGATTTAGAAAGCACTCTTCATCATCCAGATCAGCTTCCTACTCAGCTAAAAGTAGTGGTTTTCTTTATTTTCTTTTTCCTT
The DNA here is from genome assembly GCF_000181295.1 of Otolemur garnettii. NCBI lineage: Eukaryota > Metazoa > Chordata > Mammalia > Primates > Galagidae > Otolemur > Otolemur garnettii. The sequence goes on from NW_003852434.1 coordinate 14,652,339, forward strand.
TTTAAAGTTGTCCTATTTATCAAGCCTGAAGTATGCTTTCCTCAGGTTTCCCACTGTTTCTAGTTCTATTCTTTGAACAATTGAAAACAAGTTTATACTCTCTTCTGACTTCAGATCTTAGAGTCTGTGTTCCCCAAAGTCACCTATTCTCTGTGTGAAACTAATCCTGTTGTTTCAGTTGTTAGCCTGAGAATTTGTTTTCCAAACCCTTCACTATCCTGGCTATTATACCCTTATGTATGTCAGTTTTCCTCCTGAAATATTTTATATAAAGATACTATACCACCAAACTGGTGAATTATTATCTCCTGTTTGAGTTTATTATATTAGCTTTCTCCTCCCTTTGCCAGTTACACCACACCACGTTATATTAAACTCAGTTTTGATCAGTTAACCCACTATATTTTTTTAAATAAAGCAGTAAATAAAAAAATTGAGAGGTAGAGCAATGCTATACAAATGAATGGGAATTCTAATAATAATACTATACATAAGTGTAGGGAGATAGAGGCTGGTGATCCTTGAGGCAAAAGGATCCTTGTAGATGAAAAAGAATTGGAACCTAGTGATGATACAGGCATGTATTTTTTTCCTTAGTTTTTGCTCTGGCTGTTTTTCAGTTTTGACCTTATATATTTGAAGTAGATATTAACTTAGATGCACTTGCTACTAGAGACGTTCTGGATAAGATACATCAAGACACTTGTCTCTACTGTGTTGTTACTTCTGCGTGTGTCATTTTTTTCGTTCAAAATCTACAGTGGATGCAATGGATATTTAAAAGTATTATAAAGCCAAATATTAAGTACAACAGTGAAAATAAACTACTTAATTTGATAAAATCATTTCTGTTACCTCAGAAGAAATAAAAATCTCCATTAATCTCTGAAAATAAAATTTTACCTTCACTGAAATTTTTAATCAATATGTAGTTTGAAATAATACTTCTTTACATAATCGCAAATTGTTCACTGTTGAATCAAGAAGAGATCAGTTAATTTCATTTATTTATAAATATTAAAGCCAATATGCCTATGTAATTTTTATGAATTATTTTTATTAAAATAAAGGAAATGATGTTATAACGTGTACAAGTTTTTCAGTGTAATAATTTTGCCTAAAAACACTCAGTTGCTTTAATTTGGTGTCATTAACAAAGGTTCATGTTTCAAAGTCATTTTATTATAAAAATCACTTTTTTTTTGCAGTTTTTGGCTGGGGCTGGGTTTGAACCTACCATCTCCGGTATATGGGGCTGGCACCGTACTCCTTTGAGCCACAGGCGCTACCCAAAATCACAATTTTTTTTAATATTTAATGTTTATTACATTTTGGGAACAGATCAGTTTCTAAGAGATAACTGAGTTCAGTCCAGATATTCCATGAGCACGCAACACCATTTCAAGAGATTTTGAAAGGGGTTTTATTTGAGAAGTTCTTTCTTTGTTGCTTCTGAGGCCTCCTCCTATCATTTGAGACTCATTTTGTGCAGAGGATAAAAGAACTTTCCTCTATTTTTCATTACAATATGCCAGAAAAAAAGAAATCATCTTGAAAATTTGTCTCACCATAAGAAAATAGCCTTTTTTTCTTTTTTCTTTTCAGGTGGTGGAGCTATTGTTAGCTCGAGGGGCAAATAAGGAGCACAGGAATGTTTCTGATTACACGCCTTTAAGCCTGGCTGCTTCTGGTGGCTATGTGAACATCATCAAAATACTACTAAATGCAGGAGCAGAGATTAATTCTAGGCAAGTTTTATTTTCTTTCTATAAACCCTCTAAATACGAGTATAAGTAAGAGTGTTAAATTATTAAAATTATAGTTATTTGTAGAACATCTTTTGTAATACTATATTTAGTAAATATATTCATTATACATTTAGGGCCCAACATCTTCGAGATTTTTGAGATTACTGTATTCTTATTACTAAATGTAAACACGTCTTTCTTAGTGTTTTTAGTAAGCAAGCAGATACATGCTTTAAGATGGAACGTCCATCCAAGTAATAACTTAGTAACTTAATCACCTTCTACCTCATTATGTTGAATGTAGTACATAAAGTTTTTTTTTTTTTTAAATAAACCCATCTTGCCCTTCCTCAATAAACTTTGTTTCATGCTTGCCTTGCTTTTGGTGTGTCTGACCATACTTCAGCCAAGAGCACACCAAAACCAAAACCAGACTGCCAACCTGACACAGCCAGTTGGCTTATAAAAGACCCAAATTACTCTAAACAAGGAAGTCACCAGCTATTGCCAGCCTGGGACCACCTGAGGGTGGATGAATTACTAAGCCAGATGCCCTGCGACCTTTTTGCGCTGACCTTTCTGTGACAGCAGTTTATGATTAATCTTTATGGCCTGATGACAAGACACTGCTGGTCACACAGCTGTTTTCTAATAGGGTTTTTGAGTATTTAAAAACATTACCAGTTAGGTGTGGGGGCTCAGGACTGTAATCCTAGCACTGTGAGAGGCCAAAGCAGGTGGATTGCTTAAGCTTACGAGTTTGAGATTGGCCTGAGCAAGAGTGAGATCCCATCTCTACTAAAAATAGGGTTGGGGGGAGGAACTGGCCAGGCATGGTGGCAGGTGCCTATAGTCCCAGCTACTCAGGAGGCTGAGGCAGGAGGATTGCTTGAGCCTAGGTGTTTGAGGTTGCTGTGAACTATGATGATGCCACAACACTCTACCCAGGAGGATGGAGAGAGTGAGACTATGTTTCAAAAAATAAATAAAAATAAAGCACTACCATTGCCTCATAAGGATTCTTTCTCCTCAGAGAAGGACCTCTGTTCAGTTTGCAGAGCAAGATCTGTTACCTGTCTCTTAAACTTTGTAATAAAAGATTTTCAGTGGAGCTTTCATAGTATCTCAAAGACTTCCCAGGGCTGAGAAGAATGATTGTTTTAAGTAATCCTGCAAGATAAAGAATCTTAACATTAGTATTTCTGTATCATCATCTAATTTTTTCTGAGTCATTTAAAATGTCTTTTCTTTTTGTTCTCCCTGTGTCTGCACCCCAGAACTGGTAGCAAATTGGGCATTTCTCCTCTGATGTTAGCAGCTATGAATGGGCATACAGCTGCTGTTAAGCTCCTGTTAGACATGGGCTCTGACATAAATGCTCAGATAGAAACCAATCGGAACACTGCCCTTACCTTAGCCTGCTTCCAAGGAAGAACCGAAGTGGTTAGTCTTCTGCTTGATAGAAAAGCAAATGTTGAACACAGAGCTAAGGTAAGAAAAAGTCTGAGATTTATATATGAATTTATTGCTTTGATATTTAAGATGTATAGTAGCAATATGCTAATTACACTTTTAGTACTTCCTAGTAACATTTATCTCCTAAGTACATATTTGATCAGAAATCATTTTTTGTAACTCATTCAAACGTTAATTCTTGAAAATATCTTAACAATGCTTATTTTTTGCAGTTTTTGGCCGGGGCTAGGTTTGAACCTGCCACCTCTGGCATATGGGGCCGGCGCCCTACTCTTTTGAGCCACAGGGGCCACCCTCAACAATACATTTTTATAGGCAATAATGTCATTAGGATTATCAGCTATGTCATTAGAAATATCAACCATGTACAGTTTTGAAAGGGAAGGGAGGGGAACATTTATTGTCAGTTGTATTCCATGTGCTTGCATCTTATAAAATTTTTTTTAAGAATACCATAGCTATTAGAATTATTTTCTTTAATAGAACAAACTAACTCAAGGAGGCTAACAAGAATCAGTGATAAAATTCAATTGTGGTTTTTAATAGCTATACTATATTGTTTCCTTAGATTTTTATTCTTTGGCATTTTAGTTTTTTTCCAGTCTTTTATGTGTATATGTGTGTTGTTTTTTTTAATGTTTTATTAAACCTAGACTGGCCTCACGCCACTAATGGAAGCTGCCTCTGGCGGATATGCAGAGGTGGGCCGAGTTCTTTTGGATAAAGGTGCTGATGTTAATGCCCCTCCAGTCCCCTCCTCCAGAGATACAGCTTTAACCATAGCAGCAGATAAAGGGCATTATAAATTCTGTGAGCTTCTTATTGGCAGGTATGATATTACCTTTCTATTCATTTGTGAATATAAGTGTTACTAGTAATTACAATTCTCTCTGGGCATTTTACTATTAAAAGATCAAAAGTGGGCCAGGTGTGGTAGCTCACCACTGTAATCCAAGAACTTTGGGAGGCCAAGGTGGAAAATTGCTTGAGCCCAGGAGGTTGAGATTAACCTGGGCAACACAACAAGACTTGAATTATCTCTATAGAAAAATTCTGACACACACACATAATAGTCATGGTGGTATGCACTTGTAGTCCCAGCTATGGGGAGGCTGAAGGAGGAAGATCACTTGAACCCAGGACACCAAGGTTACAATGAACTATAATTGGGCCACCTTTTTTTTTTTGAGACAGAGCCTCAAGCTGTCCCCCTGGGTAGAGTGCCGTGGCATCACAGCTCACAGCAACCTCCAATTCCTGGGCTCAAGTGAGTCTACTGCCTCAGCCTCCCAAGTAGCTGGGACCACAGGCGCCTGCCACAACGCCCGGCTATTTTTTGGTTGCAGCCATCATTGTTGTTTGGCGGGCCTGGGCTGGGGATTCGAACCCGCCACCTTAGGTGTATGTGGCTGGCACCTTAGCTGCTTGAGCCACAGGCGCCGAGCCAGGGCCACCTTTTTTCTCTTTTAAAAAAAAAGTTCAAATGTGATTACTTTTTCTTCTGTAAACTGTAAGTCTTTATTTTCCCTAAACCTACTTGTTTTCCAGCCATCCAAACCTATGCTATATTGTCTAATTTGTTTCAATGCAACCTAAATACATTTTTCTTTATTATGTGCATACACTTTTAAAATCCTTTAATAATAAGCTATTTGAACATCTAGCTGTTACCGTCCATACTCACAGCTCCCATATAATTTGGATTTTACTTTGAGAGTCCAAGTCCTGGCAAAGTCTGGCAATGAATGATATAAGACTTCTTTGTTGATTTTCCTGTTCTTTACAGTAATTAAGACTCTGGGTGACATTTACCAGGCTAGTCAATGTCAGACAGGGATTCAGGACAGTTTCTGCTTTGTTATTTAGAAGTTACTTGCCAATCTTCCAAAGCTGCTTGTCTGTTTAACTGGATTTCCTAGAGTTTTAAAAGATCTTTGCATGGTATCCTAAGAGGCAGTATTTAGGAGTAACTGCAATTAACTCATTCTGAATCTTCTCATCTGCCATCATGCCTCCTGAATGCTAAAGCAGCATGTTATTCCTCAACTCATTTTTTTTTTCTGAAACTACATACTTCAAATACAGATCAAGCATCCCTAATCCACAAAGCTCCAAAAATCCCAAATGTTTTGATCACTGACATGATGCTCAAAGAAAAGCTTATTGGAGCATTTCAGACTTTGGATTATTTGGGATTAAGGGATGTTCAGCCTGTACATGAATATAAATAATCTGAAAACAAATATGATTCCTTCATAGGATACTGTTTTTATAATTCTGAAAAAGACGTTTTTAGTCTTCAAATGTTAAAGAATATTTACAGAATATTTTAACAGGATAACAATTGAGTTTTGTTATCCGTGTCATTCTGTGTTATTTGAGACAGTGTTAACATCTGTGTTATTTATGTTTAGGGGTGCTCATATTGATGTACGTAATAAGAAGGGGAACACTCCATTGTGGCTAGCAGCGAATGGTGGACACCTGGATGTGGTTCAGTTACTGGTGCAGGCAGGTGCAGATGTGGATGCAGCAGATAACCGCAAGATAACCCCTCTGATGGCAGCATTTAGAAAGGTGTGCATCTTTCATCCTTATTTACCTGAGTGTTCTTCACTTACACTAGGAATTGGGTGGTTTCGTGAACACCACAGACTCTGATTTTGTGACTTAGCCGCTCTGATGAAAGCAGTAATACAGTGTGCAGGTAACTACTCTGGAAACACTGGGAGGTGGATAGATACAGGTACTGCAGATAAGCCATTGTTATTACCCATGTAGGACATCAGAGATAAGTAAACTTGAAAAGCTGTTCTAAGTAGTATTTTCAAAATCTAGTTGTGGTCTTACCCTTTCACAAAGTATCAGTCCAATTAAGAGTGACTAGTTAGAATAAGTAGCTAGTAACTTATTACTAGTAGTTAATAAGTAACTACTTATTAACATACTTATAGGTGGATGAATATTTTCTTGTATTAGCACTATAGAGAAAAATAGAACTTAAGTTGCTTTTATTTTAATAATTGGCTTTAAATACTTGGAAAAAAGGAAGCAAATAAAGAATACCTCATACCACTATTTTAAACTGAAAATCAAATACACTACATTTAGAAGTAGAAATGTAAATTTTGTGAAGTAAAGAAACTTTCTATGTAAGCACAGTGCTATGTGTAAGTAATTTGATGGTTTGGTTGATAATATTTGACTGATTTAAAAACGTAGTTTATTACTGGAATAATCAGATGACTATTTTAGGGATTGTAATTTTGAAATAAGTAAAATCCCCTGTAAACTCTAAAATACTGGAAAATTATAATACATGAATTGCAGTGCATTGCTTCTTCCTTTTCTCTCTTTAATGTCCCTCCCTCCTGTTCTTTATTCCACCTCTTCCCTAGATATGATTTTCTGTATTTTTGTTTCTTAGCTATCAAACTTACTCTTTCTCACTGCTCTCTACCTCTTCTCCAGACAAGCTAGCAAATCATCATCAAGTTAACCTTCCCAACCACTCCCTCTTTAATAATAGCATCCTCTTTGAGAACCACCCTGTGTCTCCCTGATCTCTGAAATCACTTGAAATCTAATCTTAATTTCAAAGGCACCATAATTTAGTGTTTTAAGATCTCCCCTTCCATTATGAATCAGTCCTTAATGTGAAGGTTACCTATCATCTTCTTGGTTGGTCTTGTCCTTGTTCCTGTCTCTCGCACATACAATGCCCATGTCTTTCTTTCCTTTTTCCAGAGTTACTTAGTCTGTAGCTATAATTTAACTTTCTCCATCTACACAAATTCTTTTCATCTTATTCGGGCCCACATTGAGATCTTTTTATCTCCCAGAAGTTGTACAAATTCTAGATTCCTGTATTGTCTTTATTATTCATTTTGACAAATATATGTCCTCATATATTTTTAATTGTTAGAGTTATTATTCTTTGTTAGTTGTTACCCTAATATTTAACATGCATATACCTTATCTTTCCAAACAGACTTTTAACTCCATGTGAGCTGTGCTTATCTTTTATACTTATGCCACTGTTTTTTGAGTACCTATCATGTACAGCTGTGATGACTAGATTATATAGGGTACAGCAGCCACATTTTTAAAAAATGTAATTTGATCAGGGAGGTAAGACCCATACTCAAAGACTGTGACTTCTCTCATAAAAATATTTAAAATATTCATTGTTGAAGACTATAGACTTATTGGAGAGATCATTAGGAGTGCGGAGAGTGTTTGAATTACTTACTAAAGGATAGCTATTTTAATTTTTTTTTTTTTTGCAGTTTTTGGCCGGGGCTGGGTTTGAACCTACCACCTCTGGCATATGGGGCTGGTGCCCAGGGATAGCTATTTTAAAGGAAAGTTTTAAAAGATACAGTTAGAAAGGAAGAGGTAGAGACAATAAAGGATATAATACTGAAGTTAAACTGTTGTTTATCTAGACTAAGTTATAGGTGTTGTGTTGTGGAGCAGTATTGTTGTTGAAAAAAGTGGGAGTATCTCTTGAATGCTAAAGACTTTGAACTTCACTTAGGTACTGAACTTTGTGTTACAGTGAATAATCATAGCTCATTGTTCATGAATGTATATTTTCTGTATTTTCTTTATTTCCTACTACCTAGAATAGTGCTATGCATTCATTTTTTTTATCTGAATGAAACAACAAAATTCTTAGTTTTTACTATTTTAGTAGTTAGAATTGAAACTGGAAACTCATGTCTAGGGAGTTAGCAAGAAAAAAGATGAGTTCTCCCTCCCCCAACATATTTGTACTTATTTTTGAATTCTTGTTTTTCTTTTTAGAATTCAGAGCTGTTTAGAATTTCAAGTCACATTCCGTACTTTTTTGTGCAGAATGAACAAACTACGAGAGTTAACAGTGTAACACTCAGGGGTCTCCAAACTCTAGCCCATGGGCTGCATATTTGTGAGGCCTTTTTTGCTTATTTGTGTCAGAAACCATGAAAAGTATGCATAGACCTTTTCTTTTGCTCATCAGATTTTGTTAGTGTTTGCAGATTGAATGTGTCTCCCTGATCTCTGTCTGTCTCCCAGACAACTCTAATTCTTCTTATGATGTGTGGCAGAGAAGAAAAAACTTAGGATACCACTGTAAACCAAAATCTCTTTTCAGTTTCCATACAAATACTCAAGTTTCTACTTTGTGGCACTCATAGTAGCTAATGTTATAGTTCTGACAGATTGGTGTATAGATTTATGGAATACTGAGGGTCTGTTTTCAATCTGACATTGGTATTTATTTTTTTAGGGTCATGTGAAGGTGGTGCGCTACTTAGTCAAAGAAGTCAATCAGTTTCCATCAGATTCTGAATGTATGAGATACATAGCAACCATCACTGATAAGGTAAATACAGTGTTCAAGTTCATTTCACCATATCAACCAGGTTTCTCATTTGGTTAATTTCTTAGTTTGAACATTTATCTGGTAGATGGGAATGAAGTTTTTATGTCATTTTTGAGACTCTTCTAGATTATACAGAATTACTTAATTCTTTAAAATAATACGTGAGTTAATTATGTGAGCACTAAAAGTAAATAATGCAAAGCAAAATTGTCTTTATTAGTATGCTCATCTATATGTGTATATTTATCCAGACTGATAGCTGTTTTGAAGGAGGAATGAGTCCTGTAGATTTTTATTTCCCAGCCAAAATGAACACAGAACTTTTAATTATGAGCAAGAAGTCTTAAACATGATGCCCAAGTCAGAGTAACTAACTTTTAGTTTTAACTAAATTTGAGAATGAATTGGTTAGGAATTTTACAAGAGAAGTAGGGAAGATAAAAATAAATCATATTAGAGATCTAAGTGAGATCTTCCCTTGATGAAATTTTGATTTGGAGTTTATATTAATACTTAAATAATATGCTAACACATGTCTCCGACAATCAAAAGAGACTAGCAAATGTGAAAATGTCTTCTTACCTTTTCAGAGTTGTCACTACATGATTGTGGCCTCCTTTGCCCCTTAGATTTTTTTTTTTTTTTTAAAGAGACAGGGTCATCTATGTTGGAATGCAGTGGCCCAATCATAGATTACTGTAACCTTGAATTCTTGGGCTCGAGGACTATTGGTGTGTACCAGATGCCTGGCTACCCCATAGGTTTTAATTAAAATAGCTATGGCCCTGTCTTGCCTAGTTCTAGATTTCTCTGTGACATTTAACATTCCTGTATACTATGGTTTTTTGGTGAGGGTAGGGAGGGAAGAGAATAAAAATAAAAGTATGTTTAAAAAATACTGCTATTGTAATATTTTTAATAATATTAAAAATAAGACTGGGCATAGCAGCATGTCCCTCTGGTCCTATCTACTCTTCAGCCATCCTTGGGCAGGTGCAGTGGGAAGATCACTCAAGCCCAGGAGTTGGATGCTACGGTGTGGTGTGATCACATCCGTGAGTGATCACTGCATTCCAGCCTGGGCAACATAGCAAGAAGCTGTCTCTAAGAAAAAACAAAAATGAAAAAAATAAAATATAAAGTAAGGAAATACCCCTTTGTTGTACTAAAGTGTGTAGAGAATGGAATCTCTGAGAAAAAAGTACCTGTGTCTGTAATTTCTTTATAAGTGGTTGGTTCTTGTACATGAGTTACAGCAATAAAGCTTACATATTTGAGAATACTTCTTGCTGGATAAGTACTCTAGAGGTTTTTAAATCTGTTTTCTTTGTTAACACTGATCATAAATTATTACAGTTCTGTTTGCTGTATGATTTTTTATATTAAAAAATGCCACTCTAATAATGAATACTAGCTTGAAGAACAACAGAAGCTGCTCTTTGCTTCTTTGCTTGTATATATTTTAAAATATACCTTTTAAATTATGCTTTTATTTGCATCTTGCTTTGGCCTTTTCCCCCTTAATGTTGATCTTTATTGCTTGTGTTTAAGTATCTTATACCTTATACACATCTTCATGTTTTTAGGAATCTAAGTGTGAACTGTCTTTGAGCCTGGAAACATCTTAATTTTTCATTATAGGAAATGCTGAAGAAGTGTCATCTTTGTATGGAGTCAATAGTACAAGCCAAAGATAGACAGGCTGCAGAAGCAAACAAAAATGCCAGCATTTTGTTAGAGGAGTTAGACTTGGAAAAGGTAATGATAATCTTTACATATAAAAACCACATTCTTTTTTCTATCCTGTTTTTTTCTTCCATTAGTTTGTAATTGACTTTTTTGGTTTTGTTTTGGTTTTGCTTTAAATTATGTACATGGTTTTCTTTACACGTTTGGCTGAAATAGTAGGGACAATGATCGGTACTTTAAATATCATTAAAGACATTATCTTTGTAATCAAATTAACAAAATTTTGCCATAGGAATTGCACTGATCTGGATGTCAAGAAACTTAGTTTCTATTCTGGATTTTAGTCATATCTCAACTAAGGATCTCTTAACCTTCAACCACATTTATAGTTCTTTGATCCCAGACCTTATAATTTATCACCAGCAGATTTATCAGAAGTACCAGAGCATAACTAACTATTGAAATACAACCCCTTGGAATGTCTAAAGAATAATTTTTTTAAATGGGCAACATCTTTTTTTACTTTTCTTTTAGGCAGACTATGACATCTTTTCCATCTGTTTCCATAGGGAGCAAAGTAGTACTAAAGAATGTATAGTTTGGACATTCCTCTAGCTGTTTCTGCACCTCCTTTTTTGCCATTGTTGGCCTATTAACTAAGTAGTTGAACTTAATAGAAATAATTAAGGAGAAGAACTGGTTTGGCATTGAATATTGTGGAACTACACTGTTTCAGTTTTATAAAAAAGGCAAAAATACTATAAAATTTAACATGACTTTAAATTTACAAAGGAAACACTGCAGTGATTGTTCACATGCTTTTTAAAAACTTGCCTCAGTTCCGTTCTTTTCTTACTATGCTGGCTGGTTTTCTGAGGGTCTGCATTTTATCCTATAAAGAAAATATAGATTATCCTAAACATTTTATCCTACTTAAATTTGAAAACACTAATTTTTGAAAAATGTATTTAAAATTAGAAGTTCTTTATTTTTAAAAATTTCTAGTTTAGATTCTGATTAAACTAAAATTAGTGTTTTTGGCCATTTTAAAGTTTTAAGAGAATGTGAATGCATTGAGAAAAGATACTGTAATGATCACTACAACTATTATTAGACTTATTTGTATATTCCCTTTCATCTAATATTTGTTTAATGCCTACTAAATAATAGGCAGAATAAAAGGACCAAGTTGTGTGATAGAATATGTATTATTCTCAGTAAAAATATTATTATGCTCATTTTACAGATGGGGAAACGGATTCTGAGAGGTTAAGTAACTAGTAGGCTGAGATTGGAATCAAATTTTTAATTCAAAATCTTTTTTTCCCTGCTTTCTCTGAATCAAATATAACCTACATCTTTTAAGTTTTTTCTTCTACAGTGTACTATTTTTGCATTATTGTCTATTTTTAACAATCAGAATCTTTAATAATTGTTTTATATATCTAGAAAGTGTACTTTATATAGCTAACACATAGATAACTATTATTAAATAAAATCTTTAATTTTTTCACACATTTGATCTTTATGTATAATTACATTAAATGAATTTTGGGATTTACTGTATATCTGCAGATTACAATTCTAAAAGCAGCTTTTAGGGGATACTGTCAAGGATGTTTCTTAATCAACTTCAGTTCACAAATTTTATTATAGTAATGCTTAGTTTAAACTGTAAAATATACAAAGATAAAAACATGCTATCACTATAAAGTTACTAACGTTAAAAACCTGGCCAGGGCTTTCAGACTCCACACAATTTGCCTACCCATAGCAATCTTTTTTGTAGAGACAGAGTCTCACTTTATCACCCTGAGTAGAGTGCCTGGTGTCACAGCTCACAGCAACCTCCAACTCCTGGGCTTAGGCAATTCTCTTGCCTCAGCCTCCCGAGTAGCTGGGACTACAGGCGCCTGCCACCACGCCCGGCTATTATTTTTGTTGCAGTTTGGCTGGTGCCTGGTTTGAACCCAACACCCTCAGTATATGGGGCTGGCACCCTACCCACTGAGCCACAGGCGCCGCCCTCCATAGCAATCTTAACACCCTCTGACCTTATTTTTTTATTACTTGTTGTCTTGGTTACTTTGCTCCATTTATACTGACTGTCCTCTTTTTGTTCTTGCTCTTAATAGTTTCTGCCTTAAATGTCTCTTGTAGGTCCTCATGGCTTAGTCTCCTTTCCACAAGCAGTTTTGCTATTCTTCTTCCCTGATTTATTTTTCTAAATGTTGTATTTTATTTAGTTATCTTGTGGTCTCGTCCCTCCAGTAGAATGTATGTGCCTCAGAATAGTGGAGCCTGAAGAAATATGTGTTGAATGAATAAATATTTGCACATATTGTCATAGTATACTTTTAAGAAATCGAATCATGTAACCATATTACTCTGAAACATGCTCTTCTCTCTCTCAATAACTGATGGATATTTTCACTTGATAGTGATTTTAAATAATTGCAAACTATTCCATAGTAAGTTTATTTCCAGTTTTAGTCACAAAAATGTAATAAGCATTCTGATACATACTTCTTTATATTTTATTACTTTTATTTTTATGGAATAAACAATTCATAAATTTTAATTGTCCACCATTATGAGCAGCATGAATTTGCATTGTCCTGCTCTGTCATACCCAGGGCGTGAATTCTCTCTTTGTAAGAGCACGTCCAGGCTGCGTTGTCCTCTTAGTCACCAGACTGTCTGTCAAGGTGCCTCAGTGCTGTGTTCCAGTAACCCTGAGAACCATTAGAGTAGTAATGCTGACATACTGTTTTAATTGTTCCCTTTTATCATTATGGCAGTTAATCTGTCATTAAATCTAACTTGTAAATTAAACTGTATCATAGGTGGATGTATAGGAAAGAAACAGCATGTATAGGATTCAGAGCGATCTGAGGTTTCAGGCATTCCCTGGAGGTCTTGGAATGAATTCCTTATGGGGAAAGTGACATTACTATATTTTTATTTTTTAGAGACAGAATCTCATTTTGTCACCCTTGGTAGAGTGCTATGACATCACAGCTCACAGCAACCTCCAGCTCTTGGGCTTAGGCAATTCTCTTGCCTCAGCCTCTCAAGTAGCTGGGACTACAGGTGCCTGCCACAACACCTGGCTATTTTTTGTTGCAGTTTGTCCCGGGCCCGGTTCGAACCCGCCTCCCTCGGTATATGGGGCTGGGTCCCTACTCACTGAGCCACAGGCACTGCCCAACTGTATTTTTAATTTAGTAGATCTTCCAGAATAATTTCTTCCTAACATTAGTAATGTCAATTCCTTGCATTCTTGCTAGCAATTTTTAGCCTTACACTTTCAAGAAATCAGATTTCAGAAAAGTCAAGAAAAGCTTCTTTCAAATGTCATTGTATATTTTTTATGTGATATTAAACTCAAAAGTGATTCTTACTCATAAATTAGATGTAAATTGATTCTTTCACATGCACCATATACTTCATAGACAGTTTTGATTAGGGGTGATACATACATAACATTCTAGGTCATAGAGGAGCCTCTTTTTTCCTGAACTCAGCTCATATTTCTATATGAAAGATTAGCAGATTAGGATCTTAGACTTTGGTTCACTTTTTTAAAATGATGATTTATATCTGGGTAACAGCACTTTTTTTTGCCTTTTTGAGATATATGACATTCCAGCTACACCATTTTTTATTTAGGAACATTGGGGTTGGTCTTGACTGGTCTGAATTGAGGTGCTACATGGGTAACTTTTCCTTGTATAAGAATGGCTTGATTATTGGCATGTCTAATTTGAAAAATTAGTTTAATGAAAACTGCTGTTGAAAGCTGAGTGCAAGGTGTATGCCTGCCTGTAGTCCCCTATACTTGGGAGGCTGAGCCCAGAAGTTCAGATCTAGCCTGGGCAACATAGCAAGACCCCATCTCTAGAAAATTAAAAAGGAAAAAAAAAACTGCTACTGAAGAACACTGGCCATTATATTTATCATATTCTCTTATTCAGTAACTATTTGCTAATTAGCTATTATGTGTAAGAGTCTCTCCTTTGGAGTAATTCCATCTAGTTGAATTATGGAATCCTATTACAATTCATTGTTTGCTTTCTTACCACATTAACAATTAGGCTTATATAAGTTCTTAACTGTTAGAATCCCTAGTGAATAGTTTGGATTTGCATTTTTGCAGGTTGTTTTTATGTTGTTGTTGGTATGTTTGTTTTCCCTGGACCAGGTTTGAACCCACCACCTCTGATATATGGGACCAGTGCCCTTCTCCTTTGAGCGACCCATTGATTTGCATTTTTGATAACAGTAATCTTACTCCTCCCACTTTATTACTTAGATATTTTCCTTCACCCTTTTTCTGTATGAACTTCCATATAACCTTTTAGGGAACTAGATAGAGCTAGATACATATATACGTCTATTTATCTATACGTAACCTTTTAGGGAGCTAGAATATGTGTGTGTGTATATATATACATCTGTCTGTCTGTCTATCTATCTATCTATCTATCTATCTTTTGAGTTTGAGTCTTCTCATTCTCTCCCCTGGGTAGAATGCCATGGTGTCATCATAGCTCACAGCAACTTCAAATTCCTGGGCTCAAGTGATCTTCCTGCCTCAGCTTCCCAAATAGCTGGGACAAGAGGCACCTGCCACAGTGACTGGCTAGTTTTTTCTATTTTTAGTAGAGACAGGGTCTTACTCTTGCTCAGGCTGGTCTCAATCGCCTGAGCTCAAGCAATCAAGCCACGTCAGCCTCCTAGAGTGCTAAGATTACAGGTGTGAGCCACTGTGGCCAATGGAGTATATTTTTAAAATATACCTATCCCAATTTTTTATTACACACATTTCATTTCTATTTATCACGTGCAATCTTTCCAGCTTTACTCCCTCCAGAGTTCCATCTTAAGACAGTCCTGCCAACACTCTGCCTACAGATAATTGATAGGATTTTTATAATTTATAATGTATAATTATTAAATATAATTTATAAAGTATAATTTATATTATACTACTCTTTCACTGTTTCTTATCCTTTTCTTTTTTCTTACTCATACCTTAGTAACTACCTGTATCTAGAAAAAAGACAGTCTTGATAACCAACTTTATTTTAAATATGTGAGTTACACTATATTACTCTAGCCCATTTGTGATGAATAATACATGAAATATGATATTACTCTAATAGCCCATTCATCTAAATCACTATTTCTTAATTTCTCCTTTATTTGCAGACCTCTAACACCCCCTGTTCTTCACCTTCAGTAGATAACTTTGTATCCTAAGAAAACAGAAGCATCAAAGGAAACTTACAAAGGCTTTTCCTCTCCCATCTGTCTACCCACCAGTCTCCATTGTTTACTAGAGTCTATCTTGTTTCCCCTACTCAACAGCGTTGCTGTAACCTTTATCTTTTCTTTCTCCTACATTATCTTTTCCCTCTCCTGGATGATTCCCATCAGCATACAAGCTTATTTCTCCAAAAAATCTTTTCAGCCCTCTGACCTCCAATCTTTTAGCTACAGGCCCATTTTTTCTTAAATCTCGATGTCACGTTCAGCTTCTGTCTTTTCCATGCCTTCAATCCTCTGCGCATGTGAGCTGTATTAGTGCCATCATCTCATCTTGAGCAGACTCTGCATCTGAGCCTTCTGTTCCATCCTCTTCTCTGTGTTCCCACTTCTCACCTGAAGTATGGGCAGTAGGCTTCTTACCAGTGTTCCTGTGGGAGTATCTTTGTCATTCTGTCTATTCCTTCTCTGCTCCAGTGCAACTTTCCCATTTTCCCATATTTTTGTAAGTAAATAGGTGGCATTTCTTTATACTCTCCACAAAAACCTTCAATGCCTCTTTGTTTCAGAATTTTTCTGGATTTTTTTTTTTTTTTTTTTTTTGAGTCTCACTCTGTTTCACTGGTAGAGTGCCATAGAGTTTTCATAGCTTACAGCAACCCCAAACTCCTGGGCTCAAAGGATCCTCCTGCCTCAGTCTTTCTGAGTAGTTGGTACTACAGATGTCCACCATAATGCCCAACTAATGTGTCTGTTTTTTAAAGTAGAGATGGGCTCTCCCTCTTGCTCAGGCTGTTCTCAAACTCCTGAGCTCAGGCAATCCACCCTCCACTCTTTTCTCGACCTTACATGAATCCCTTCCACAGTCAGTGCTTGTCAGGATGGCCACAGGTCTCTCCTTCACTGAGACTCAGCAGAGAAAGAATGTTGTTCCTGAGGACAGCCCTCTTAACTCCATTAAAGCAAGGCTGGGATAAGTTGAGTTATACATGCCCATGGCCAGTTTCTGCTATTAAACTTCCTCAGGCATTACTCCTCCTTCCTTGCAGTGACCCAGTTTGTGCAGGTCACCGACTACGGTTTTCTTACCTACACTTCAGAAGAGGGAAAAGCTCTTCCTTAACAGATCTTCAAATTATGTATTTCTGGCAGACCAGCAAAAATTTCTAGGCATTACTGTACAGGCAATTTCTGCATCCTAAAGTCTTTCTGCCTGAGAAAGTACAGGTGTAGATTCTCCTTCACTGTTTGCATTTTTAGGAATAAGACAGAACTCCTACACAAAGCTAGGTAGCATGTCACAGGGTGGGAAAACCTTCTGGTGGGCCAAACTTTTCAAGAACCTAACTGAGAGAGAGTTTGAAAAGGCAAGACAGAGTATTTAGCATAAGCAAAAGACTTGAAAAACGAAGTCAGACTTTCTGATGAAGACTGAGTGTGATTTGGCATATGTGTTTGTTATTAATGGTTTCACTAGTTAGGATGTTGTGACATTTATTTATAAACTGAATATCATTGTTTTGACATGTATATTCATATATTGAAAACACTAGATTATGGGCAAGGAATACATAGTTTTTTTTAAAAAAAAGATCATGAAGCTGATTTTCCTACTTATCTAAGCCAAAAAAAAAAAAAGTAACAGTTAAAATAGTTTAGTAAGGGAGGTTATTGAACTTTTAAACTTACTCTTAAATTTTTGCCTTTATACTTATTTTATCAAATTGACACAATATGTAGTCATAGAACATAAAATTGGCATCTCCAAGTTCTTGCTACCCTCCTCCAGTTCTGACCTCCAGAGGTAATCAGCCTTTTTCTTTCATGCCTTTTTTTCTGTACTTTTACAAATAAACATCATAGAAAGAGTTCCCTTCCCCTGAAAGTGTGACTATTAGTCTACAACGTACTTTTTTTTTCTCCTAACAAATGTAATTTTTTTCCCAACTACGTATTTGTTAACACTTTTCATTGGCTGCCTAGTATTTTGTGAATGTACTGTGTATACTGTTGTTTATTGCGTCCCTCCTGTTGATAGATTTACCTATTCATTTATTGCCATTATAATCAATTTACAGTGAAAATCATTGCATCTTTGTTTTTCACTTTATAGAATAAGTTTAGGATAAGTAGTTTGGAATTTTGATAGAAAGCTTTCATATTACTTTTTATAAAATGTAAATATTTATATAGCCATAGCAATATAGAAAAGAACTCAGTTCTCCATACTTATATTATCGTGTAGCTATTTTTTTAAATGTTACCAAAGTAATGATTGAAAAATGATTTTGTTATTTCAGCTTACATTTCTTTAATGATTGTGAAGTATGTATATGTTTATCATTTACCTATCTTAAAATTAGATTGTCTTTTATTATTGATTTGATCTTGATATTTTAAAAGTACTGTCCCTTTAGAATGGGTTTGAATAAGATCTTGATAAAACAATGAATTGAAGTAGATGACTGAATTTTATGGTATCCTGATTTCCTTATAACAAAACTGATAATGTAACAACCTCTCTAAGGTAAATTCCAGTGTCATACTTCTATTTTATTCATCCTTTAATAGTTAAGAGAAGAAAGTCGGAGACTGGCTTTGGCTGCCAAAAGAGAAAAAAGAAAGGAAAAGAGAAGAAAGAAAAAGGAAGAACAAAGAAGAAAACTAGAAGAAATTGAAGCCAAAAATAAAGAGAACTTTGAACTCCAAGCTGCTCAAGAAAAAGAAAAGCTTAAAGTTGAAGGTACAGTCTCTCAAAAGCCATCCAGTTTGTTTCATATAATACATTGTAGTTGAAATTATATTTACTTAAGTATCAATCGCTTAAGATAAAAATAAACTTTTAACTTACTAAGCCTTTAAGGTATTTTTGTGCTTTTTTTATTGACTTCCTCTCTATGTTTTTATTATGAAGAATTTCAAACTTACAGAAAGTGGAAATAATTAGAAGATGAATAGCTGAATACATCCCACCTAGATTTATAAAGTTGTTAACATTTTATCATATTTACTTTATTTTGTTCTCTCTAGAAACGTACATAAATCTTTTTCTGAGTCATCCGAAAATAAATTGCAGACATCCTGACATTGCACCTATAAAGAATGACATTTGCTTACATCATAGTAATGCCATTTATAATTACTAATTATTTTTTAAAATATTATAAATACTAATTTCAATAATAATCATCTACAATATTTTGGAGTAATTCTGGTTTTTTGGCTGGGGCTGGGTTTGAACCCGTCACCTCCAGCATATGAGACGGGCGCCCTACCCTTTTGAGCCACAGGCACCGCCTGTGGAGTAATTCTTAATGTCATCTATAATCCAGACCATAATCAGATTTCCTCAGGTGAAGGAATTATTTTTAACTAAATTGAATTAAAACATTGAGATCCAAGTACATTTATTCTTTGATGTCCACAGGGGATTGATTCCAGGACCCCTGTGGACACCCAGATCCATAGATACTCAAGTTCCTTATATAAAATGGTGCAGTATTTGCATATAACCTGTGCACGTCCTTTCACATACTCTAAATCATCTCTAGATTGCTTGGTTTTTATCTTAATATTTTTGATCTCTGGTTGGTTGAATCTACAGATGCAGAATCTATAGATATGGAGGGCTGACTGTAATGTGGGGAGGAGTTAATTCTTACTGACTCATTAAATATGTATATATGCAGTATGTATGTTTTTCAAAATTTTCCTCTCCTCCAGCCTTTTATTTTAAAGGTTTCAGTACTATAGAACACCTATATATTACCTATATTTTAAAAACATTTTGGCACATGCATTTTGTCTTATTTTTCCTCTTCTTTTTGAGTAGTTTGCATAGAAGCTGGACACATCATGTAAAATCATTCCTAAATACTTGAGTGTGTATTTTCCAGAAAAAGAACATTGTTTTACATAAGGACAAGAGCATTATATCTAAGAAATTTAAATAATATGTGATAGATAATACATATTCATATCTTTCAACTTGTCTCCAAAATATTCTTATAATGTTCTGTTTTGAATAAGACGTAGGGATGGAGAAGAGAATAGATCAGTAATATTCACCTCATTACCAGCAAATACTGGAATACCTGATGACTTAAACGTCTAGTATTAGTGAAGTAACTATCTTTGGCTTTTGTTTTCTTTGCTAAATATATGCCGGGAAACTTAGAACTTGCTAATTCAATATTGAAACTTTTACTTGCTAATTCAATATTGAAACTTTTACAGATGAGCCTGAAGTCTTGACAGAGCCTCCAAGTGCCACAACCACTACTACCATAGGTATATCTGCAACCTGGACAACTTTGGCAGGTTCCCATGGTAAACGAAATAATACCATAACTACAACCAGCTCAAAGAGGAAAAACAGGAAAAGTAAAATTACTCCAGAAAATGTTCAAATTATATTTGATGATCCACTACCAATTTCATATAGTCAGCCAGAGAAGGTGAATGGAGAGTCCAAGAGCAGCAGCACCAGTGAGAGTGGGGACAGTGACAACATGAGGATTTCAAGCTGCAGTGATGAGAGTAGTAACAGCAATGGCAGCCGGAAGAGTGATCACGCACCAGCTGTGGTCGCCACCACTGCGAGCAGCAAGAAACAGCCGTCAGTTCTTGTCACATTTCCAAAGGAGGAAAGAAAATCTGTTTCTGGCAAGGCTTCAATAAAGTTAGTTCCAATTTTTAGTTTTATTATTTATTGTATCATCTTAAAACACCTTGTTGCTGAATTATTTGGTAAAGCAAGTAATATTTGCAAATTGAGGATTTCTCTTTTTTTTTTTTTTTTTTTTTGAGACAGAGCCTCAAACTATCCCCCTGGGTAGAGTGCTGGGGCATCACAGCTCACAGCAACGTCCAACTCCTGGGCTCAAGCGAGTCTTCTGTCTCAGCCTCCCAAGTAGCTGGGACCACAGGCGCCCACCACAACGCCCAGCTATTTTTTTTTGGTTGCTTGCAGCCGTCATTGTTGTTTTTGGTGGGCCCAGGCTGGATTTGAACCGCCACCTTAGGTACATGTGGCTGGTGCCGTAGCCACTTGAGCCACAGGCGCCAAGCCAGGATTTCTCTTTTTGCTGAAGAAGGCACACTTTCAGTTGAAGAACAAACTATTGTTTAGATTTTTGTATGAGAGATCACATTTTTACTGTATAATTTCTTTTTGGTTGTTAAGCTTAACACTCAAAAGGTATTGATTGTGGTTTTGCGGGGATTATTATGATTCAGCTCTGCTAAATTTGTCCTTTAAGATAGCATCTTCTTAAAATTGGCTCTGCATATTATATGTTAAGTATTAAAGGGAAGTGAAAAATAAAGTCCTAATTTTTCACCATATTTAATCTAAAAATAAAATAGTAAGTTACATCGTAGATTACTTTTATCATTTAAAAAGTCTACATTAGTTCAAAATTTAAAGTACTTTTCCTTTCTCTGTTAAAGATTGTCAGAAACTATCAGCGAAGGGACCAGCAATTCTCTATCCACTTGCACAAAATCTGGTCCTTCTCCCCTTTCCTCTCCAAATGGGAAGTTAACAGTAGCAAGTCCCAAGCGTGGGCAAAAGAGGGAAGAAGGATGGAAGGAAGTTGTAAGAAGGTGAGTAATTGTTTCTTTGATAGCTTTTCTCTTTCTTTTTATGTGCCCTATGTCGTAGGGATGAAACGCTGTTTACCTTACAATTCTTCCTCCTGTTGTTCTACAAGTCTCAAACAAACTGATGGCATAGTGCTAAATTTGACCATCAGAGACAACCTGTGCTGTGTTTTAGATCAGTGGTTCTCAACCTTCCTAATGCCACAATGTATTTTCATTGTTGCAAAGGGGTTGCAACCCACAGGTTGAGGACCGCTGTTTTAGATGAATAAAAATTATATATTAATACTTTAAAAATTGAGGGATTTTATATTAAACACTATGGTTTACGTTTGGTCCCCGTAAGTGTTGGACTTTGCTGAAGAACTATTTAGATCTTACCTTGTTCAACTTTGTAATCCTGTAGTCCAGTATTTAGTAGACATCAGTACATATTAGCATAATTATTACATAAGCTACTTGTAAATATTTGAAGAATGAATAAGCACTGGTTTTAAATTATTGATCTAATCCTCTTTTTAAATCATACCATACTTTTATTTCTAGGGTTTCAGGATAAAAATATTTTATTTTATTTTTCTTAGGATTTAAAAAATATGTACCATGTATCAAGGAATAGGTATGCACTCTCTCAGAAGTTAAAAATGAGATAAAATACCTCAGTCCTGGAAAGGATATAACCTATTATACTCTTTTGTTTTGTTTGTGTTTTTTTTTCAAGACAAGGTTTTATTCTGTTGGAGTATAATGGTGTGATCAAAGCTCACTGTAACCTGAAACAAACTCCTAGGCTTAAGCCATTCTCATGCCTCAGCCTCCCAAGTAGCTAGGACTATAGGCACATACCACTATAGCTAAACTGTTTTTTTAAAAAAGTTTGTAGATGGGGTCTTGCTATGGTTGTCCAGGCTAGTCTCAAAGTATTGGCCTCAACCAGTTCTCTTCCTTGGACTCTCACAGTGCTAGGATAACAGGCATGAGCTACCACTCATCCTCATTTTAACTTTTTGATAACTTATTTTTTAAAGAACTTCACAGTAAATACATTAAAATTAAACTTTTGATTGTTTGAGATAAGAGAGATAATGAACAAAACTTATTAGTTAATCCTCAAGAACACTAATTATATATGTAGTCTAAAACATGACTAAACCCTCTTCCACCATATCTGTCTTTATCTCAGTCTCTTGTACACACACACATACACATTAATTTACATACATACTGTATTGAACTAATTGAAGTCACATCATGAGTATTTTCTGTACAAGGGTAAGATAATTTAGAGTTTTTTTTGTTGTTGTTGTTGTTGTTATTGTTTTTGAGACAGTCTTATTTTCTTGGCCTTGGTAGAGTGCTGTAGCGTCATAGCTCACAGCAACATCAAACTGTTGGGGTCAAGTGATTCTTTTGCTTCTGCTTCCCAGGTAGCTGGGGCTACAGGTGCCCACCACAGTGCCCAGCTATTTTCTTTTTTTTTTCCCCTAACAAATGAGGTCTCACTCCTCACTCTAGCTCAGGCTGGCCTCAAATTCTTGAGCTCAGGCAACCCGCCCACCTCAGCCTCCCAAAGTGCTAAGATTATAGGCTTGAGCCACCATGCCCAGCCAATTTAGTTTTTTATATGCGTTTAATATTGTGATATATAAGAAATTTTTAATTAATTTGGAAATAATGATTATCGACCAGTCATATTCTTTGAGCGAAAAAGAGTTGTCAAGAAACTTAGTTGTGTACATAGAATGGCAGAAATCATGTCCCGCTTTTTTAAAAAATATGACATATCAATTTAATAATTTCATCTGCCATTTTAAATAAGTAGTTTACTTGTTTATTAAAACATAATTGATTCTCTTTGAGAGCTATACAGTATTTCTCTTAGCGGCATTCTTTGATTGGCTTATCAGAGATTTGTATCTAGCTTTCCTGAACTTGAATATTTAAAATTAAAATGCAAGTTTTTAAGTGTTAAATAGATTTTGCTTTTTTTAAAAAAAATGCTAGTAGGCTTTTCTATTTCTTCAAATTACTAAGTGTCTTTTTGCAAGTTTTCATATTTTTGGATAATTTTAATGCCTCTAGAGAAAGGCATGGAAATAATAAATATCAAATAACAATCTTTTAGTATGTATTAGAGGATATAACGAAGAATGTGAATAATATACCAAAAGGTACCCACAAGAAGTCTTTTTTGACTCTTCAATCTAAATTAGCATGTCTTTATGATACCCTTTAGTACAGTCATGACATGATGTTGTAGTCTTGTATTTTTCATTGACATAGTTAATGTAATGTGCACAGGAACCCATGCCTCTGTTATTCACCATCACTGTTTGCGTTAGCACAGTGCGTGCCTATACAGTCTGTGCTTTACAGATAAAAGCGAGTAGTGACATTCTAGAAAGTAGACACTCTTTGATAATGAGCTGAGGAGCTATAATGAAATGTATCTGTCTCCCTGTCTGTCTGTTGTTTCTTGTTGCCTTTTATCTGTTCATCTAGATTAAGAGGAAAGAGGCTTATTCAATAGTAATCTTTAATGTGTTTATAGAAAAACATTTTCGTAATATTCTTTCTTTTTCTTAATTCACAGATGCTAATATTTATGATTAATTTATCTTTACAACTTTTAAATAGGTCAAAGAAAGTATCTGTTCCATCGACTGTGATTTCCAGAGTGATTGGAAGAGGAGGCTGTAATATCAATGCTATTCGGGAGTTCACTGGTGCACACATAGATATCGATAAGCAGAAAGACAAGACGGGAGACCGGATAATAACTATAAGGCAAAAACTTTGTCTCTTAATGTTTCCTTTATTTCTGTTGTATTGCACTATAGCTTAATGAAATGCATCCTTTTGAGTTTTCAGTGGAACTTTGTGTTACGTAATATACTTTTTAAAATGGGAGTGTTATTAATGTTTGAGGGAGAAAATAAGATTACAGTTTCTCTTTTTCTAGCTAATACACTCTGATGAAGGGTTTTAGAGGGTTTTCTGGGAAGTTAATGTATGTTCATGTGGTAAAGGTTTAGATCATCTTTTCTGTACATAAACTGTATGACATTCTTTAACCTTGGTTCTGAGACTGTTAAGGAGTTTCTAACACATTAAAGTATGGGTTTCTATATTTCACATTAGCCTTTGAGATTTGTTATTCTGCAATTGTCTCCTTAGAATTGAGCTATAAGGTTTAACTCTGAGGTGAAAAGCTGACTTAGAATGACTCACCTAGTGTGTGTGCCTGATTATCCATGAAATAAAACTGATAGACAAATCATGAAGATGTAAACAGCTGTATTTATTTTAAAGCAAATTTAAGTTCTCTTGAAAGAGTTTCGTTTGTTTTCTTGTGGCAGTTACAGATTGACTTGTGAGAGGCTGGTGCCCTTTGCAGTGTATTTGAGGGCTGATAGTTGCCTCCCATCTCCAAAGTGAGGAGTCCCTTAACTGTCTTTAGATTCTACTCAGTGTCCTCTGCTTAGTCTTCTTTCTCCCTGGAGTAGTCAGTAGTCATCACCTGCCTCTATGAATAGTTTTCCCCTTGGATTTCTTCAAAGTTTTCTTTGCAATCATATGTTTTCCTAAAGGTCCAACGCTAGGGCTTGATGGTATGGCTATTGTTGGCATTATCAGGAGTCCCCCATCATTTTGAGACTTTCTTCCAGAGGGGTTATAATAATTATGCTCTATCCAGGTGCTGTGGCTCACTGCCCTGTAATTCCAGGCACTTTGGGAGACCAAGGTGGGAGAATTGCTTGAGGCCTGGAGTTTGAGGCCAGCCTGGCTAATGTAAATGAGACCTTGTTTTTACAAAAAAATTGAAAAATTAGCTGGGCATGATAGTGCATGCTTCTATTGCCAGTTACTCAGAAGGATGGGGCAGGATTGCTTGAGCCCAGGAGTTTAAGGTTGCAGTGCACTGGGTTCACACCACTGCAATCCAGCCTGGGCGAAACAGTATAAGGACCTATCTCTAAAAAGAAAAGAGGAAAGCTAATCACCCTGCCAGCCGAGAAACTACTAAGGACTATGTAGTATATGGAGTATTCTCAGATGCCTGGGTTTAAGATAAAATACTGTTTTCTTACTTTGTTGTATTATTTTCCTTGTTTCCTTATAATGTTTTTAGCTTTGATCAACTGTTTAACTTTCAGTAACATTATGGATTATATAGGCTTTTATATGCAGTAATTTTTCTAACTACAGTGCATTTTACAGTAGGAAAATGATTTCTTAGTCAGAGAAAACAATAGTAAAATGAATTTTTGGAAAATAGATCATTTACTATTTCTGAAAAATAATAGCATGAATTCAGGACAGTTTATAACTTTTTTTGCAGAATATCTTAAGAATGTCAGAAAATTACTACTTCTCTTATCTGTTCTCTGTATGTCTATATGCATGTGCCTGCTCACATACACACAGGAGAATTTATGCTTTACATATTAAAAAGTAGAGGAAATTCGACTGATGTTTTTTGTTGTTTGGTCCATTTATAGGGGTGGCACTGAATCAACAAGACAAGCAACTCAGCTGATTAACGCTCTGATCAAGGATCCAGACAAGGAAATTGATGAACTTATTCCAAAGAATCGTTTGAAAAGCTCCTCAGCAAATTCCAAAATAGGGTCATCAGCACCTACTACCACTGCTGCTAACAGTTCCCTAATGGGAATTAAAATGACGACTGTAGCTCTGTCATCAACATCTCAAACTGCCACAGCACTCACTGTGCCTGCAATTTCTTCTGCATCCACTCACAAAACCATTAAGAACCCAGTGAATAACGTGAGGCCTGGTTTTCCAGTTTCTCTTCCATTAGCATATCCTCCGCCACAGTTTGCACATGCTTTGCTTGCTGCTCAGACTTTCCAGCAGATCCGTCCACCAAGGTTGCCCATGACCCACTTTGGAGGTACTTTTCCACCAGCTCAATCCACTTGGGGTCCTTTTCCTGTCAGGCCTTTGAGCCCTGCCAGAGCTACTAACTCGCCTAAGCCTCACATGGTGCCTCGCCATAGCAATCAGAATAGCAGTGGTTCTCAGGTGAATTCAGCAGGTTCTTTAACTTCAAGTCCAACAACTACAACCAGTTCATCAGCTTCAACGGTGCCTGGTACATCTACAAATGGCGGTCCAAGTTCACCTTCTGTCAGAAGGCAGCTTTTCGTCACAGTTGTGAAGACATCCAATGCCACCACAACGACAGTCACAACCACAGCAAGCAACAACAGCACTGCACCCACAAATGCCACATACCCTATGCCTACTGCCAAAGAACACTACCCAGTATCATCCCCATCCTCCCCATCACCACCAGCCCAACCAGGAGGGGTTTCTAGAAATAGCCCTTTGGATTGTGGATCCGCATCTCCCAATAAAGGGGCAGCTTCCTCTGAACAGGAAGCAGGTAGTCCACCAGTAGTAGAAACAGCGAACAGTAGACCTCCAAACGGCAGCAGTTCTGGGAGTTCATCAGCTCATTCTGCTCAGCAACAGCCTCCGGGATCTGTTTCTCAGGAGCCAAGGCCACCTCTTCAGCAGTCTCAGGTTCCTCCCTCGGAAGTGAGAATGACTGTTCCTCCTTTAGCAACTACAAGTTCTGCTCCAGTGGCGGTGCCTTCTACTGCCCCAGTGACTTACCCTCTGCCTCAGACACAAATGGGATGCCCCCAGCCTGCTCCTAAAATGGAAACCCCTGCTATTCGACCACCCTCTCACGGCACAGCTGCCCCTCACAAGAATCCAGCTCCAGTGCAAAGTTCATCTGTTGCAGTCCTCAGTGTCAACCACATTAAAAGACCTCACAGTGTTCCCTCTTCTGTTCAGCTACCTTCAACCTTAAGTACACAAAGTGCTTGTCAGAATTCAGTACATCCAGCAAATAAGCCTGTCGCCCCCAATTTTAGTGCCCCGTTACCATTTGGGCCCTTTAGCACACTGTTTGAGAACAGCCCTACTTCTGCTCATGCCTTCTGGGGAGGATCTGTTGTTTCATCTCAGTCAACACCAGAATCTATGCTATCAGGAAAATCCTCATATTTGCCAAATTCAGATCCTTTACATCAGTCTGATACTTCCAAAGCTCCAGGTTTTAGGCCACCATTACAAAGACCCTCTCCAAGTCCCTCAGGTGAGTTTATGTTTTCTTATTTTCTACAGCTGCTCATTTACACAGACAATGTAAAAATTCTTGGTCATTTTCTGATGTTTTACTCTATGACTAGGTGATATGGACAGAGATATCTGTCCAGTTAGCTCAAATGCTATGGTATTTAATGAAAAAAATACATAAATATTTGTATATATATCTTCTCAGTAGACCTAGTCGATTCAAGTGTTGCTTAGACACTTGTAGCCAGTGGCTATCATAGTAGACAGCAGAGATACAGAATATTTCCATTATCATAGAAAGTTCTGTTGCACAACACTGATTTATAGAGGATCTTGTAGGCTGTTGATTTTTGTTTTACTTTTTACTTTTAAAACGTTTTTAGATTTATTGGAGAGTTCTTCTGTAATTTCCTTAGGTTCTCCTAATGTAAACATCTTATATAACCATGATACATTTTAAACCTAAGAAATTAATATTGGTAGAGTACTACAAACTAGACTAGATTTTATGCAGATTTCACCAGTTTTTCCAAAAATTTCCTTTTTCTGTTGCAGGATCCAATCCAGGATGCCAATTTGCATTTAGAACTATTGTGTTTTAATATGAGCATTTCACGTAATTAAAGACAGTTCATGTAAGAGATTGACACTGTGGTCACTATGCTGCTGGTTTTACATTTTAAAATACTTGGAAAAAATGTTTTAAGAATAATATGTGACTTTAAAATTATGAAATTCAAAGATAAAATATGAATTTCAGTCTTCATAAATAAAGTTCTAATGAAACACAGCTATGCCCATTCATTTGTATATTGTGCATGACTGAATTCATATTATAATGATGGAACTGAGTAGTTGGAATAGGGACTACATGACCTGCAAAACCTAAAATATTTAGTATTTGGCCCTTTTAGAGAAAGATTGCCAACCCCTGATCTAAGTCATTGGAGATACAACATTCTGGAACAAGAATTTCTAAGTTTAATGGCAACTGAATATGATTTTTACTTCTATAACATGTAAATAAAATTTAATTAAATTTCTTTGCTAGAATTGATAGAAATATTTATGTACGCTTTCAAAAACAGTTTCTCTTGAGTACAGAAACAATAGATAGAATTGGGTTTCATGAGATCATCATATACTATAATGCATAGGAAATGCTTTTATTTGGGGAATTTAGTGAAAATACTTTGCCATTCCAAAATGTGATAATCTAAGTGTGTTGAGAATAGCTAAAATTAAGATTCAGAAAAAAAGGAAATTAATTATTTTATGTTAAGGTATAGAATAAATATGAGCTCTATTAAGAGAGGTGAGGTTTGTTGGGGTGGAGTATAGTTGATTAGAGCCAAAATTAACATTGAAATTTAAATTTAATTTTCAGTTGCTTGATTCAGGTCCCTTAGAATTAGAAATGATCATTTTTATTTTCATTACATAGGAAATATCTCTTTCATTTTCTCCTAAATTTCTTCATAATACTAATTTTCATTTCTCTCTATTTTTTCCTGATTCACTTTTTGTTCTGTGTATGTCTTTGATTAACTCACCTTTCTTACATAAATGATTTGACCATTTTTTTAGATTCAGGTTTTAGATTCAGATTATTTCAAAATTTTTTAAGCCATGTAGAAATTTAAGGAACAGAATAGACAACACAATTAAGTACCCGTGTTCTCCTTCACCTGTGTTCTCCTTCACCCGTTTTCTCGTTCACCTGTGTACTCTTTCTCCTGTGTACTCCTTCACCCGTGTACTCCTTCACCCGTGTTCTCCTTCACCCGTGTTCTCCTTCTCCTGTGTTCTCGTTCACCCGTGTTCTCCTTCACCTGTGTACTCCTCCTCCTCTGTTCTCGTTCACCTGTGTACTCCTTCACCCGTGTTCTCCTTCACCCGTGTACTCCTTCACCCGTGTTCTCCTTCACCCGTGTTCTCCTTCACCCGTGTTCTCCTTCTCCTGTGTTCTTGTTCACCTGTGTACTCTTTCTCCTGTGTTCTCGTTCACCTGTTTTCTCGTTCACCTGTGTTCTCATTCACCTGTGTACTCTTTCTCCTGTTTTCTTGTTCACCTGTGTTCTCGTTCACCTGTGTACTCTTTCTCCTGTGTTCTCGTTCACCTGTGTACTCTTTCTCCTGTGTTCTTGTTCACCTGCGTACTCTTTCTCCTGTGTTGTTCACCTGCGTACTCTTTCTCCTGTGTTGTTCACCTGCGTACTC
>NW_003852434.1:14683115-14689777 GCF_000181295.1 Otolemur garnettii
CTCCTGTGTTCTCGTTCACCTGTGTACTCCTCCTCCTGTGTTCTCGTTCACCTGTGTACTCCTTTACTTGTGTTCCCCCCTTGATGTCTTTTCAGGCATTCCTTTTTCTCCCTCTCCTTCCTTCCCTTGCTCCTTCCTGTCTTTTCCTCCCTTTCTCTGTCTCATTTGCTGCTTTCTTTCCTGTCTCCAGTCCTTCTTCTTTTCTGTCTCTCCTCTCCTCTCCCCTTCCTTGTGTTTCTTCTTTCTTTCTCTTTCTGTCTATCTATTTGCTATCTCTGTTTTCTTTTCCTTCCTTTTGTCAAATCATAAGAAGGTATCTTCAAACATCGTGACACTTTACCCCTAAATACTTCAGTATGTATCTTCCCAATGTGTCTCTTCATAGCTACACCACTAATACTATACCCAAGAAAATAAGAAATAATTTACTAATAATACCTAATATAAAATGCCATTATTTCAAATATATAAACATATCCTTTGTGCCTTTTTCCCTTTCCCTTTGATCCAAGATTCAGTTAAGTTTTATGCATTTCTTCTGACCCCCCATCTAAGCATTCATTAACACCTTCTGCAGTTCTTGATGTTGAGTCTTTTGAGGAATCTAATTGTCTTTAACAAACGTTGACAGATTCAGATTAAGCCGTTGTCTTAATCCATGATTAGAGCTAGATGGAACATTTCAGGAAGGAGGTGATGTTTTGAACCTTGTACTGCATTATATTAGGACACCCTCAGTGACAGATTGTCCTACTATTTGACCACTTAGTTAAGATGCTCCTCATCAGATCTCTATGTTACAGAAGTATATCTATAGTTTTTTTCCCTGTAATTTTTGAAAATAATTTTTTATGCAGTTCTTTGGTACTTTAACATATTTCTTTTTTCTTCTTTTTTAAAGAGTCTCACATTGTCGCCCTCAGTAGAGTGCCATGTCGTCACAGCTCTTGGGCTTAGGCGATTCTCTTGCCTCAGCCTCCCAAGTAGCTGGAACTACATACAGCCACCACACTGGCTATTTTTTTAATGCAGTTTGGCCGGGGCTGGATTTGAACCCACCACCTTCAGTATATGGGGCTGGTGCCCTACTCACTGAGCCACAGGCACCGCCCCCCCCAACATATTTCAGTTGCAGTATCTTTATTAAATCTACATGCATCCTATGATAGCTAATAAAAGAGTACTTAATAAAAACATTTTCCTTGATAATTATTCCCTTGCTCTTTATAAAATGGAAAAATGACAAATCAATAGACTGAAAGAAGTAACCGAGGAGAAATTTTTTTAATAATCTGAAACAGTTATAGATATTCTTGGGGCCTCTTACAATTTTAGGTTTCTATGATTGTTTCTCTTAGGGATAAACATTGTAAGTGACAATGATCATCTGCATTATAGGTATTGTCAATATGGACTCGCCATATGGTTCTGTAACACCTTCTTCTACACACTTGGGAAACTTTGCCTCCACCCTTTCAGGAGGTCAGATGTATGGACCAGGGGCAGCCCTTGGAGGAGCACCCACAGCTGCTAACTTTAACAGACAACATTTTTCCCCACTTAGTTTGTTGACTCCGTGTTCATCAGCATCAAATGGTGAGTATTATATGCTATAGTTCCATAACAAGAGCTTTCATATATATTCTTCTACGAAGAAAAGGGGCTATGATTTTTAAAGTTTGAAATTTTTAACTTTTAATCCTCTTCATAATTTTAATGCTGGTAAAAATGTAATTTGTATTCTTGGCAATCCATGGAATTTCAAAAGAATTTCAAGGTTTTTAAATTATTGGAATGAATCTAGGTTGTATCAAACATAGAATAATAATATGGATCATTTTTTGAAGGAAAAAAATCCTTGAACTTCTTCTTAAATTACATTTACTTTTAGTTTTATTTGAAAATACACTACTAGGAATAAACATTTGTAGCCTTCAGTTTAAATATCTTGTGCTTTTTATCTGCCTTTAAATCTTGTCTATATAAATATCACAACTGATTTCACACTATCAGATATGTGTTTTTAACTGTAATCATCAGATTTTTCAAATAGTGATAGATTTTTAAGCCAAGAAAGATCAGTCACCAGTAGAGAATTCAACATGAACTAAGAGAATTCTCCAGTCAGGCTGGGTTAGTTTGTCTTTGACATAAAGATGTCAATCTGCTTCTTAAGGAAATTACAATAAGAATCCATTTTTATAAACTTACCAAATTTCAGCTAGCAATGTTACAACAGGTAATAGTGAATCTGATTAACAGTGGAAGAGTAAGTAAACTTAAATATTTTGTAGACATATCAAAATACATTGCTGAGTAAAGCCTGAGGTAATTTGTGGCCTATAGTGATTTTAAATATTGTATAGTCTTTCTTGTGTTTGTCAAATAATGACATTCATATAGGATATTCATTATCTTTGCATAGGTTCTTCTAAGCAAGCGGAATTGTTTTAAGAAAGGTTCAAATTCAAAGCAACCGTTAGAGCCAGGTACCCTGGCATGCTCCTATAGTCCCAGCTGCTGAGCAGGCTGAGCCAGGAAGATTGCTGGAAGCAGGAGTTGGAGGCTGTAGTGCACCAGGGTCACTTCTGTGCATAGTCAGTGCACTTCACTTGGACAGCATAGTGAGATTCTATATCTAAAAATTGGTTTTAAAGGTGACTTATAAAAATTGGAGGTCTCAGGAATAGCGCACCAGTAGAAGAGGAGGAAGTAATCTATGCAGTTCTCATTGGAGATGCTTTATGTATCTTTAAAAAAGGTTAACCATTTCTTAGGAGTCATAATTGAGATGAAGGGAATATAACAGTATTGATTAGCCTGGCTTATTTAAACATAAACCATTACACTCTAAGGAATAAATAGCTGCTTATCACATTTTAGTCCTAAATACCTAGGTTACAGCAAAAGTTGTATGTAGCCTCAGTTATTTAAAGTTATATTCAACACAACATAAATTTCTGTATATTAAAAGAAATGGATTCATTTATTTACTTAACATTGACAGCTACGTATTGATGAATGGAAGGTAATCAGTCTGTATTAAAGATCGGCATTTTATCTTAGTAGTCTCTCTAGGGACAAACATTTGAAGAGATTTTAAGGTGAATATGAATGTAATAATAATTTTTAAAACATAGGGAAAAAGTTAAATAGTCACAGTTACCAACTATTTGTAATATGGCTATTAACTACATGTTAAACTACGATTAATAATAAAAGTTTATTGAGTTTAAAAATACTATTTAAATTCATCCCCTACTCCACACCTTTGTCAGTGCAATCCTAATATAAACAGTTATGTGAGCTTAGGTGATCACTGTAGTGAATATTTGGATTTGTAACAGCTACCACACAGGATTAATGAATTAGATAATGCATGTGTTGTCTGCTGCTATTGTTTTTTTTTTTTATTTTGATGATAATAAGAATGAAGGTGACAATAATAACAGTAAATGTTAGGCCTGTTTTCTAATAGTTTTAGGAGTGTGCCACTATGTCTAATAATAGTTGTGTTGAAAGAAAAATAAGGACAAAAAAAGAAATGTGCTACTCTATGTAGTAAATCTGGACAAGAAAAGATAAAAGATGATTTAAAAGGGATAAGTAAGTTTTAAATATAGTCAAGACTAATGGAAAAGGGCCAAACACAGGGGCTCATACCTGTAATCCCAGCACTCTGGGAGGCTAGGGCAGGTGAATCACCTGAGCTCAGGAGTTCTAGAGCCCAGCCTGAGCAAGAGTTAGTCCCCATCTCTACTAAAAATAGCCAGGTATAGGGGCAGGCACCTGTAGTCCCAACTACTTGGGAGGCTGAGGCAAGATCATTTGAACCCAGGAATTTGAGATTTCTGTGAGCTATGATGCCACTGTACTCTAGCCTGAAACAACAAAGTAAGACTCTGCCTTTAAAAAAAGAAAAAGACTACTGGTATGGAAACAGAGGAATAAACATTTTTATAAACAGCCACTGATTAAAAAGTCTGAAATAACATTATGCTTTAGAATGGTTTTATTCTGTATGGTGTTTTTTGTACCTTCATTAAAATTAATTCTAATTTCTAAATATATATTTGAGGCAGCAGTATTCTTATATGTTAAATTGAAACTAAACCATCATAGGAATGAGCATTTTCTTGAGAATGTCTACTTATGGGTGATTTATATTCACCTGTTTATCTGTAAAAACAAAGATTTTTTTTTATTTTCATGTTCATAAAAAGGTCAAAAGAGAAAAGGAATTAAAATTGGAGCACTACTGTTCATTTTTAGGTGATACCTGAAATTTTTTTGGTAATCTTAGAGACTGAATTCTCAGAGCAGAGAATGTTTTTAAGTACAGTTGACCCTAGAACAACATGGGTTTGAACTGTGCTGCTTCACTTACATTACATTCAGGTTTTTTAAAATAAATACAGTAGGATGATTCTTCAATTGAAAATACAGTATTCGCAGAATACAAACTTGCGTAGTGGAGGGCCAGCTTTTCTTACCCACATATTCTGTAGGGCCTACTTGGGGACTTGCGTATGCACAGATTTTGGTATCCATGGTAGCCGTGGCAGCCCTAGGAAGAGTCCCCATGGATACTAGATACTGCGGGAGGACCTTACCTGAAATCATACTTATTGATATTACTTTTTATTACTTTAGTAATACATTATTTCAGAAACTCTTGGATAAAATTTACAAAGTGTAACATAATTGTTTTACCAGGGGATTGGTGTATGCCTCTATTGCAAAATTGTGCTTTTTGTAACAGTGCAACCAAATTAAGTTAGGTTTTTTGAGTGCATGCTTTTTAAGACATTGATACATTTTTTATATAGGAGTCATTGAAGCCATTACAATTACTTTCGTTGTTGCTACCTTCCAACAATTGTTTTGTTACAGAAAATTTCAAACCTATGGAAAAGTTAGAGAACAATTCAAGGAATATCACTGCTCCCTTAACTTAAATTTACCAGCTATTTAAAACATTTTGTTGCATTTATTTCCTTTTTATGTTTTTGTGGTGGTTGAATCATTTGAAAATAAGGTACAGATGTGATACTTAAGATTTAAAAATATCCATTGCTTAAAAATAATGGACATTTTCTTAGGTAACCATGATATCATTGTCCAATACCTAATAGGTTATCATTAGTTCAGTGATAATCATCTGATATACAGACCATCTTCAAATATCCCCAGTTGTCCCCAAATGTTTTTTAAAATAGATTTTTTTCTTTTCAAACCAGGAACTATTCAAGATTTGCATTGTATTTGCTTATGTCTCTCAGTTCTAATGTTTATAATATAAATTTTAAACTTGCAAGAATAGCACAGAGAACCCTTAAATCTTTTTCTCAGATTCATTGGTTGCTAATGTGTAGCTACATTCCTCTCTTCTGTCACATGTATCCCGGTGTATATAAAGATATTTTTTTCTGAAAATTACATTTAATTCTCTTATCTCTTTAGTCTTAAATAATCTAGAACTGTTCTCTCAGCCCTCTTTACCTTTCAAAAAAGAGTATTATATTAAAATAACATGGCTAAATTGAATTTTGCCTTTTTTGTCTAATTAAATAAATTATAGTAACAGATAAGAAAAGTGTTTCATTTAAGCTCTTTCATGACAAAGTATATGGACCCACCTTAAGGAATCTTAAAAAAAATACTATTTACCATAAGGCCGTGTAGAACCATCTTTAGAACCATCCAGGACTCAGGGACGCCTGTGTTCTCCATCTGTCTCTTACAGGATTTGTGGTCTCACTCACGTTCTGTTTCTCATGGATCGCTTCTATTCTGCTCTCTTGACACCTTGGCTTCTTCAGAATCTCATCTCACCTGTGGTGCTCTGTGGCTTACTTCATAGCTAATGAAACCACTTTCTCTCTGTTTATCAATTCCGAGTGAGGAATGTAGTTGGCTCTGTTCATATGCTCAGGTCAGGCTGTGTCAGTCAGATTTTACTGGCTCCCCTTCAATGGATCATTGGATCAGGTGCTTATTCTTAGTCCAGTAGGTGTGAGGAAGGGAGCAGGAAACAGAGTCATCTGATAAAAACTCTGACTAGCAAACTAGCAGAGTCTGTGAGGAGGAGCAACCTCTTCAGTGGGTCAAGTCAGAAGGCGAGGCTGACTTTCTATTCATGTAAATAGAGTGTGGAGGGCATTAGTCTGCTCTGCTTATCTTTAGAATGATGCAGAAAAGGAAAGGGAAAGAGATCCCGCAGCACAGAGCGTGGGGCGCCTCCCAGGGATGGATCTAGGGAAGGGAAGCCCCTTTGTTCTGCCTGCCTGTCTTCATTTTGGTTGTTCTGGGCTGATTTTCTCAAGGATTTAGGTATGCCCTTTCAAAATGTAGTTTTGAAACCCACAAAGTTTTATTATTTATTGCTTATGTTTTCATGTTCTTGTGTTCTTGGAGTTTTTATTCAGCCTTTTCTGAAATATTCTTTCTTTTAATACTTTCCTAAGTTTTGTCATCTTGTTTCCAGTTTTACTAGTTCTAAATTATGCTGTTCTTTCATATCTTTTTTCTTTTAGTTCATTTTGGAATTTCAGGTTATTGCTTTCTTTCTGGAGTGCTTTTTATTGTTTACAGGGATGCTATAGGTCTATGTCCTTTGTAATAGGTTTATATGGAATTCAACTGTAGTTCTATTATTTTGG
>NW_003852434.1:14689797-14722145 GCF_000181295.1 Otolemur garnettii
TTTTTTTTTTTTTTTTTTTTCAGTTTTTGGCCGGGGCTGGGTTTGAATCCGCCACCTCAGGCATATGGGGTCGGGGCCTTACTCCTTTGAGCCACAGGCACTGCCCTTATATTGTATTCTTAAGTGAAATGCCTTTTCCTGAATTTTTAGTAGGATAAGTGGATCAGAGTACCTTTTGCAGCTTAAAGGCTCTAGGATTCCTGTTTTGCTATTTTTAGAAATATGCAGAAAATAAGGCCTTGTACTTTACTTAAATCTCCAGTCTTGTTTTCCATTCCTGCCCCACTGCTCTCTTGCTTTTGGTCGGGTCTGCTTTCTGCCTTGCTCCTATTGTCCCCGTCTCACTCAATTTGGATTCTGTCCTCAGAAGCTGTGGGGCTTTGTCCTAGGAAGGAGGCATGAGCAGGTAGTTTTGAGGGTCTGTAGGCCCAAAATGTTTGAGCTTCTTCACACCTTATTGGGTACTCCTTACAATTACCCACGTCTAGGCAGAGCTGCCCTAGTTTTACCTGTTGTTCTCAGGTTTGCGTACTCTCCTTTCTGTTGAGTTTCTCACACTGTTTTGAGATTCTCCTGTTTGGTTCTTAGGTCTGGAGGATTCTCCATGCTTCCTTCCACACAGATACTGAGACTACATGAGTCTTATAACTGTGGTGAATCGTCCCTCTTCACTTAAATGTGTGGATTCTTTTGGACACTTTGTTTTGTTGTTGATGTTTTGGCTTTGCTAACTCAGTGGCTTTGTTTTTAGGTTGGGATTTGGGAGGAACCAAAACCGGTGTTACTTTCACCTTTCCTCTTGTTGCAGCGTAAGGTGAAAATTTTATGAATTTAAAAATATATGTAATTGCCTTAAAATATACCAGTGCTTTTCTATTTTCATATAATTTATTAAAAGTAAATCCTGGTAATGTTAATGTATGACCACAGGAGATAAAATTTAATTTTTCACTAGAGGAGAATAGTTTTTCTGCTTTACTTTTATAAATAACAAGCCCATATGTTTTATGTTTTTATGCCCCAATAATGCCAATATTTGTATACAATAAGTTACAGTTTATACAGTATTTTCATAGTCTTTCTAGTTAATAGTCACTACAATTCATTTATTGAGATGTATCATTTTAATCAAAATAGACCTCCACAAGGACTAGTAAGATGGAATTGATTGCCAGCTCTATGTAATTCTAAATATGTGTGGGTAATCTGTTTGGAAATGTGTTCTGGTTAATGGCATGACTGAATCTTCTCTTTTCTTTTCTTTTTTTTTTTTTCTGGTTTTTGGCCGGGGCTGGGTTTGAACCTTCCACCTCTGGCATATGGGGCCGGCGCCCTACTCCTTTGAGCCACAGGCGCTGCCTCTTTCTCTTTAGTTTTTTCTCTTCCAATTTTCCCCTAAAAGATATCTTAGAAATAGAAGCACTGTGCTCGTGTGTGGTGAATAGATGGTAGGAAGGTCTTGCAAATCTATTCAACATTCTGATCCAAACTTAAATGGTTAAATAGTTAAATGGAAAATATAGTTCAGTGCTGTCTCCGGGTCATACAGTTAGGCAGT
This sequence comes from Otolemur garnettii, assembly GCF_000181295.1. Taxonomy (NCBI): domain Eukaryota; kingdom Metazoa; phylum Chordata; class Mammalia; order Primates; family Galagidae; genus Otolemur; species Otolemur garnettii. The sequence goes on from NW_003852434.1 coordinate 14,691,356, forward strand.
TATGAAGAATTTGTGGATGTGCAGGAATGTTTTGATATTTGATCTTCACGTACCTCTTCCATTTATACCATTTAAATTTAAATGTGCTTAATATTTAAACTTTTCACATGAAGTATACTTTTAAGTTTTTTTGTTTTGCAATAACATGTAAAGACATTGAATCAGAGCTCTCAAATTGACTATATTAAATAATAACTCTACGTTGGTTTGATGAGTACAGCTTAGATGTTGTCATTACCAAAAACATGTCCTGTGGAGTGTCCACAAGTAATGCAATCTTGGGCAATGCGGTATAGCCTCCTATCGGTATTTTATCAGCATATATCAGGTTCTGTAAAGTCCTGACTTAAAGATCCTTTTTTTCCCCTTAAACTAGATTTTCCAAATTGTTAGATACCTTAATACTCTATTTTTTTCTTTTCTTCTTCTTCTTCTTTTTTTTTTGAGACAGAGCCTCGAGCTGTCTCCCTGGGTAGAGTGCCGTGGCATCACAGCTCACAGCAACCTCCAAGTCCTGGGCTCAAGCGAGTCTCCTGCCTCAGCCTCCCAAGTAGCTGGGACCACAGGCACCCGCCACAATGTCCAGCTATTTTTTGGTTGCAGCCGTCCTTGTTGTTTGGCGGGCCCGGGCTGGATTCAAACCCACCACCTTAGGTGTATGTGGCTGGCACCTTCGCCACTTGAGCCACAGGCACTGAGCCCCTAATTTTTTCTCATGACATATGAAAGAGCAGGTTTCCAAGGAATATATGTAGTATAGGTGGTAATTTTTCCCACCTTTATTTTATTTTTATTTTTAATTTAAGCATTGTTTTCTTACTGCTCTGCTGTTACAATTTACTTAGTGTCAAAGGTTAATCAATTTAAATACTAGGCTGTGTGTAGTGGCTCACACTTGTACTCCTAGCATTTGGAGAGGCCAAGGTGGGAGAGTTGTTTTAGGCCTAGAGTTTGAGACCATCCTGAGGGAAAAAGAGACCCTATCTCTCTGGGGGGAAAAAAAAAAAAAAAAGAAAGTCCAGCATTGTGGTGGGGGGCCTATAGTCCCAGCTTACTCAATAGGTTGAGGCAAGAGGATTGCTCAAGCCCATGAGTTCAAAGTTAAGCTAAGTTAGGCTAACACCCTGGCACTCTAGCCCATGTGATAGACACACTGTCTCCAAAAAAAAAAAAAAAAGTCAGCGTTCAGTGGTTTATTACACAGGAGTTGACTGTCTGCAGCATTGACATTTACCTCTAAGTTATGAACTTAACCAGATCTTAAATATGTCTAATTTATTACTTAAGCATTACTCTTATATTTGATTTTTTTCTCTGAGAATGCATATTTAAGATATCTTCAGATTTTGTTCTTAAGATTTGGTATATTTCAGAGTAGCTACAAGGATTTGAATGGATCTGCTACCATAAAGAAAAGATAAATATTTAAGGTGCTGGATATCCCACGTACACTGGTTTGATTTTCACAAATTACATGATGTTGTAAATTGTTGCATGTACTTTAAAACCATGTACATCTATTATGCATCAATTTTTAAGTTTTCACAAAGGAATTTAAGATTTGGTTTTATAAAATTACAGATTGTATAAATGACCTGTATTCTGTTTCAAAATATCTTTTCTCCAGATTCTTCTGCACAGTCAGTGTCCTCCGGAGTCCGTGCCCCATCTCCTGCCCCATCATCAGTACCCTTAGGGACAGAAAAGCCCAGCAATGTCTCTCAGGACAGGAAAGTTCCAGTTCCTATTGGGACTGAACGTTCTGCACGTATCAGGCAAACTGGAACTTCAGCCCCATCTGTTATTGGGAGCAATTTGTCAACATCAGTAGGGCATAGTGGCATCTGGTCCTTCGAAGGGATTGGTGGCAATCAAGGTAGGATGTGCTATCTTTCCTACTGGAATCTAAGTTTGTGCTTTTAATTATAATGTAAACAGTATTTAACTTTCAGTCATTTTTGAAAGATCTGTCTTCTTGGTTTTTTGTATTGACTATTTAATCACTTTTTAAGAGAGTTCTGTTCTCACGGGATCTCTCCCATTGCATTTATTCATCATTGCTTTCTGAAAATAGTCTAATAAAAACATCTTTTCTTCATTTCAGCATATTACAGGATGTTAATGTTGCCTTTGAGGCACTTTAGGTTTTTATCTTAGCTTTTTTTGTTTTGTAATACAAAGTATTTAGATTATTTCATTATTACTATTATATCACTACCTACAAATACAGCTGCAAATATATAAAAATAGGCAATTACTGTGAAGTAATTCATAATTCAATGTGGAAAATAGTAGAAAAATAAAATATTTTATTTTGTTTTTGATCTTAAATATTATCAATTTTTATTTCTGCCTCTTTGTTTTCTGTCAGACAAAGTAGACTGGTGTAACCCTGGGATGGGAAATCCTATGATTCACAGACCAATGTCTGATCCAGGAGTGTTTTCACAGCATCAAGCAATGGAGCGAGACAGTACAGGGATTGTAACTCCTTCTGCTACATTCCATCAGCATGTTCCTGCAGGCTACATGGACTTTCCTAAAGTCGGGGTAATGCTCATTTAAATACTAATTTTCATTGTTTTTTCCCAATGATTTGAGGAGGGGGGTTTCTTTTCCCCTTTAACCAAAATACTTTGGAGGTAGTATACTTCTGTGTAATCTATTGTTAAAAGAAATATCAATGGAAAATATTTTTTAGATTCCTTAGATAATTTGTACATTCTAAGAAGGAGGTAGGTTTCCAGTATTAATTTTAAGGCTACTGATTATATTAGGAAAAGCAAACAGTGACTTGGATGTTAATCTTTGTTTGCTCCTGTTTTAAGGGTATGCCTTTTTCTGTGTATGGGAATGCAATGCTTCCTCCAGTAGCTCCTATCCCAGATGGTGCTGGGGGACCCATATTCAATGGCCCTCATGCTGCAGACCCCTCTTGGAACTCACTGATAAAGATGGTTTCAAGCTCCACAGAAAATAATGGCCCTCAAACGGTAAGGAATTCAGTGAACAAACATTCAGTGTTTATGAAATGCAGAGAGAGGTAGGATATGGGTAAATCATGATAGAAAGTATGATGAATTCAGGCAGTTTAAGAAATAGAGGGAAATTTAACATAGCAGAGGGATATGGGAAATGGTACCAATGGTAGTGGTTTGGGACTAAAATTATGAAAGGCTTTATATATGCAGCAGATAGCACATGAAATATTTTAAGTTGTAAAGTGATTATCATATAATTTTACACATCAGAATTTATTAAAAGTAAAAGCTAGAACTGTATATATGGTATAATTATCTCTGAAAATTCACAGAAATGGTTGCATATGTAATTTACTTATTTTGGTTATGTATGATATCATTGACTTATTTTTCCTTCTACGAACAGAAATCTGTATGTTCTCAGCTAATGATTTTTTTAAATCAGATGCTGTTAGAGGGATAAGAAGGTTGGCAGCAAAAGATCAAAGTGGTTTTATCCTTGTTTTTTCCTATTGTTTTTTAGTACATTGCAAAGTGGAAGAGATTTAGGTGTTTCAGCGCATAGACACTAAGACCACTTTCTTAGCTGAAGAGTTTTATTTTAATCAGATGTATGTTAAATTCAAATCTAATAAAATGTATGCTCTGTGTTTGCAGGTGTGGACTGGACCCTGGGCACCCCACATGAACAGTGTGCATATGAACCAGCTTGGGTGATGAGGATCAGCTTGTTAGCCTGCATAGTCCTTTTCATTGAGAGGAAATCACAAGTGGCCGAACAACAATTTATGCTCCCAAATCATTCTACTGATGTGCTTGACTGAAGTGTGTAGGCTTTTTGCAGAAGAACTTACTAACTGACCTATTTTCTGTGAACATTTGTGACTGCCCATTCCCCATCATCATCCGTTTTACCTTAGTTAGCATTTTTCTTACCATTTTTCTTTTTTTCTTTTCCCTCTTCCCCTTTGGACATAACTTTCTGTTGAAGCTGTTCTTTGGCCGGTTGGTTTTAGTACTGTAAACTGCTTCTGAGCAAACACGGAAATTTAGCAAAATTATGTAAACTTGATCCTGAAGTTTTAGAATGGCAAATAAATGTACAATTGTTTACATAACAGAAAAGGCAAAGCAGAAAGTAAATTTCAATATGTCAGTATAGAGGCTCTACTTTATGTAGACTTAAATTAATGTGAGATATGTACCTTCATATTCAGAAATCTGGATGTTTCCTTCATACATTAAACTATTAATAAGCATAACTTTTCTACTTGTGTAATTTAAGTATAAAGTAATGGGCATTATCACTGGATGTTTCCCAACAATGGCTTCTAAAATACCCATCTTGCTCTCTTGGGTTTATTTGTAGCAGGGCACATATAGAAGAAATTTCTGACTTTTTCATGTCCTTTTATCACCTTTCCACACTTTCAAAACTAATACACACTTATTTCTTCACTCTTCTGACATTATCTTTACCACTAATACCAGTAAAATTCTCTTGCTGATAGTGAAAGAAATTTGTAAAGATTTTTCACTGTAATCGCTGTAATTATAGAGAGATGAAGCATCTTGGTCATCACCAGCTAATTATAAAATGTTTAGATTCTCTGAGAACTTGAAAGGCCACCACTGTTCCCAGTCGGCATATCCAAATTCTTAATATACTGTTTATTATTAAAAAAACTCAATGTACTGTTTTATATTGGATAATATTGATTCTTAATATGGGTATTCCCAGTCATAAGAATCAAGAAAATGTCAATTTTCATGAATTTAGTAGGAAATATCTTTTTTCTTTTTTCAATTTTAAAGGCTTCTTGTTTTTTACACTTGTATATTATCAGTGAAAAGGATCAACAGCTAACTTGAGCCAAGTGATAAAAGAAATTTTGCATTTGTCACTAAGACAATTTATAATAGATACATGAATACACATTACAATATAAACTCTCCATCTAACCTGTTTATATAAGATACAGGGCCACACTAAACTACTCAGTGGGATTTATATATTCCATCCACTTGAAACAATAAACAGTAATGTATCCAAGAAGAACGCGTGTCCTACCCTGTCTCGTATGGAAAAATAAATTATATGGTTGAAGTGTAAAAGAAAGCATAAAAGTGAAGTAATCACTTGTCTTTTTTTAAAGGCATCAGTTTCTTTCTTTAAAAATTAGAGGCAAATACCACAGTGGTCAAAACATAAACATTAGCTAAAATTAAGATAAATTACCCCATTGACAATATTAATATGGTTCCTTGCCTGTTCAAGTACGTGAAGCATCTTGACTCTTAGCCTGAAAAAGATGATTTTTCAAACCTATCCAGAAATTTATATAAACAGTACACTCATCCCTTTTAATTTAGGAGGTTGTCTTAGGTAGATGTTTATTATGTCCAAATTTAAGGGATGAGCTAAAAATATCCTACAAGTATAGTTATGAAATAAAATTATAGCACTTTACTAAGAAAGGGATGGAACAATGTTATTTAACAGAGTATTTTATATATGACTTTTGCCAAAAAATTCTCTATGTATTTTTTTTCTTAATTCTTTCCTGTGTTAACCAGGGTTATTTTCTATTTAAGATAATCCTGCTGGAGTACAGGTACTACCCAGTATTTATTACAACATGTGAGTTGTGTTGTTTATAACACTGAACTTCTTAGAGTGTCTTACTAGAAAAGAGGAGGGGGTGAAAACCCTGTATTTTCTTGACTTCAAAACTATAGGGCAAGGGGATATAGGTTGGAATGCTCCATATTTAGTTTTTGGGATCAGACTTGTTTAGTACAATACCATGGTTTTAGACGTGTGTACCAGGAACATTTTTTCAAATACATTTTTTATATTTCAGATGTAATGCAGTGCATTTTTATTTGAATAATAAAAAAACCATAATTTTTTGAGACCATGCAGGTCTTTTTTTTTTTTTCTTTTTGAAAGTATGTGGTGTCTGTGTATGCAGACTACATGATGTATTTATTTTCTCTCATTCTTTTAAGCATGATTTAACTCTTGGAAATAACACTTGGGTTAGTTTCCCAAAATAGTTAATATCCCTAATGTGTAATCTATTTATACTACCTTCTACTCATCTTAGAGATGATTCTGTTTACTATTCCCAACAAAATGCTCATTCCCTGCCTTTTCAACACATAATTCAAAATAATCAATATATTACCCAAAACTGAAATCAGTATTTATGGAAAAGAAATTCCCCTTTCTGTTTCCCATTACCATAAATTATAATCATTTTTATTAGTAAATAAAATTAATTTTTTGGTAAGTTACTATACTTACAGTCATTTTTCTTCTGTCTTTTGACTTAGTTACCAAACATACACATTTCACAAATGTTATTTTGTATACTCCATTATTCACTTTATTTTTAAAACAGTACAAAAAGGTTTGACTAAATAGGAAAATTCAAGATCACAAAACCTTCAGATCCTTAAATCTATTTTAACTTTTATGTTTTTCAAAAATGTTCTCATTTCCACAAATCTGGTATTACAGAACATTTGAAGCATACCAAAGCATTCTTTTAGATGTTAAATTATCAGATCACTATATAAGCAAATCACTTCTGGCTCGGTGCCTTTGGCTCAAGTGGCTAAGGCGCCAGCCACATACACCAGAGCTGGTGGGTTTGAATCCAGCCCAGGCCCGCCAAACAACGGCTACAACCAAAAAAAATAGCCGGGTGTTAGGTCACCTGTAGTCCTAGCTACTTGGGAGGCAGAGGCAGGAGAATCACTTGAGCCCAGGAGTTAAGAGGTTGCTGTGAGCTGTGATGCCACGGCACTCTACCAAGGGCAACTAGCATGAGGCTCTGTCTCAAAAAAAAAAAAAAACACTGATTCACTTCTTAATCACTGTAAGATAGACTCAGTATTCCGTTCTTTCAGTGTACTGAGATGTAACCAGATGTTTCACTTTTTGCAAATTCTGGATGCTCCTGAATCTCTTTGGAAATGCACATCCCACTGATAAATGCTTACATGAAGAAGTCATGGCATCTAATTAATTCAGGTAACTGGCATTTTAGGATGAGAGCAACTGTAGTGCTTTAGTAAGACTATGTTGCACACTTTGATTGTAAAAATAAGTTGAATTTTGGGTGAGTATAGAGAAAAATTACCATTGTGGCTTTGACAAAAAGCCTTTATAATGCAACCAAGTACAGGACTAATATCTGTTATAAAGAGGTTTCACATTAGACTTCTACTTTAAATGAATTCACGCTTTTGAAAAACATAAGCCAACTTTTCATGTTCAATACTTGAAAATCAATGATAAGACAGATGACATGAAGATGTTTTTTAATAAAGAGGAAAAAAGATAATGGTACATTAGGTAGCTTTGGTTTTGAAAGGCCGTTCCTTAAATAAAAAGGAAAAAGAAATAAGACTAAATCTGATTTCAGAAGGCATTATTTGGGAAATGAGGAATCTACACGTACATGATGATGAAAGCTGCTATTCAAATATTGAATACTCTTAGTATTCCATTTCTTCACATGGGGCAGAATTCGTATCTTTTTATCCATTCTTATACAGGATCCAATTCGTGAAATCTCTACCCTTCTTTCCTACCTCCCAAAGCCCCACCTCCAGCTACCTACTATCATCACACTGTAGAGTAGGGTTTCAATGTACAAATTATAAGAGGACACAAAAGCAGTCCATCACAAGCCCCTTTCTTCTGCTCAGCACCAGGTTAGGAATTTCAGAGACTGTAGAAAGAAAATACATAGTCTCTATTTTTAAAGAGTTTATTTTAAGTTGAGAAAAACTTAATTAACTAACATTAAAGACAGGTATAATGTCAAACTTTAAAAAAGGTTTTATTATGTTGCACAAGTTCATTTGCAAAGTGTTGACCAATGTTTTCAATTGGTTTACTCATAATTTGTACCTCATTGTTTACTCTGTAACTCAAAAGATAACGTCACTACGTCACTACGTTGGATAAACAGTACCTACCTACACATTAGTGACAATACTTTTCTCTTGAGCTTTATGATTGACAATTACGTCAACATTCTTTACTAAGCAGATAGCAAGTTCTGATCATCCCCATTATATGGATTAAGACATGTATTTTTAGTAGGACACGTAAAAATAAGTGTTCATACTCAACTACATATGAAATTAGCAGAAATTAATCATAAATTTTATTTAGATCACAATATTCAAACTTAGGATACTACTTTTTAAGAGAATATAATATGGGACTACATTATGTAGCAAAAAAGGTGGACCTACAGTTGTTAAGAAGATGCCAATCCTAACCCCTAATGTAGCTCCACAGAACAAAGTCCTAACGGTTTTGAAAAAAAGCTTTAAAACTCTTGGTTTATCTGTGTTGCTATAACAATAATAATAATAATAGCATAATAAAGATAACTAAAAACCCTCCTGGTTTAGATTATGAACAGTGAATGCATAAATACGGGTTTTTAGTTTAAAGGTTTGGTTTGTATTTTCATACAACTTCTCTGTCTTTTGAATCTTAAAAGTTCAGAGTCCCTAAGCTGAGTGCCAGTGTGAAAGCATGGATGGCATTTCCTTACCCCAATTTTTAGGTGAAGAAAACTTTTCCTTAAACCTGAATAACTGAATTTATTTCTACTTTAAATCAGTAGTTGGTAAATTGGTTGCTTCTTTTCTAACTTAATGAATGGATAGGGAAATTAATAGATGTTTTCATTTAAAAAAAGTTTGCATATAGCATGTATTGTGATGGGTTTAAACACATAAAAATTCATAACATGGATTTATCATCCAGTTTTGAAGGAAGATGACTTACAGAATTCAGAGAAAAAGCTTAGCTGGTATGCTTGGTTTAGGTGCAGTGAAGGAAAAGTCACTGGAGTTGGACATTACCCAACATTTGTTGGAGGCTTCCTTTTCAGAAACCAATGTTTTACTCCTCAACACATTTTGCCTTTATGTCTAGGGATGACCCTTCTCTGAGGAAACCCCTCCATGTCATTCCAGTTTATTTGCCGTTACCAGTAACTCAAAACGAAAACCTATATAGACCACGTAGATTGGATGTATGCTTTTTAACCAGAAGACATGTAATGCTGCTCTTCAGCTCTTTAAAGCTTATATAGCATATAAGTAGGCTCTATGTAAAGAATTCATGGTACTAATATGGTGAATTACTGTGATAATTCCTGTTAAATCAGGAGAGGGTAATCTTTTATTACCCATAATGTAAGATTTTTAGCCACTCACACATGTGACTTGGGGAGCGCTTGGAAAGGCTGAGGCAGGATCATAAGGCCAGGAGTTCCAGACCAGCCTGTGCAAGACAGCGAGACCCTGCCTCAAAAAAAAAAAAAAAAGGTTCTTAAAATTAGCTTGGTTGTGGTGAGCTACTTAGGAAGCTGACGCAGGACTGCTTGAGCCCAGGAGTTAGAGAGTGCTGTGAGTTACAATCGTGCCACTTTACTCCAGCTAGATGACACAGCAGGGCTTTGTCTCAAAGAGAAAAAATATTTCCGATGGAATTGATAAACAGCAAAGAAACTCAGTTTGCAGGTAGAGCTGAAAATAACTACAACAAAGGGTCTATACTCAGACTCAGTTAAAAACACGCGCTGCTCTCCAAGCCAGCATTAGGCACTACACCTACAGCGGGTACAGAAAAAGGTGGGAGACCAGCTTCTGGTCAGAAAACCTATCCACGAGCTTAATTCCACTACAAATGACACGATCAGCTTCGATTAAAAAGAACGGAAATATCACAAGCCGAAGACTAACTTTACAAGGCGAACTCCCAGTGGAGCGCACCCGCCCAGCGCAGAGCCGCCCACACGCCTCCGGCTCCGTAGTTCCGGTCCGGTCTCCGCGTAGCTCCACCCCATCCGCGTGCAAGTTCCGCGGGTGCGCAGTAGGTTTACCCAAAGCCGCGTGGTAAGGGCGGACTTCCCTTTTGCGTAATTTCCCGTGCGACACATGACGTCACCGGCTTGCCGGAGAAGATCAAGCCCTGTTGCAGGCCGGCACTCAGGCGTCGGCGCAGGCGCGTGGCGGCCTGGGCGGACCAGCGCTGGTCCCTGGTCTGTCAGGTCCACGTGCTGAAGTTTATCGCCCCGCAGATATGCTGAGCCGGCTCGGCGGCCGGTGGCCGCGGCCACTGCCTGCCGCGCAGCTTAGGGCTGGGCGCCTGCCGCGTGTGCCGGGCCTCCAGCGCCCTGCCCTCCCGGTCTGGGCGGCGGCCTCGGTCTCTGCAGCGGGCGCCGGCGGCTGGTACGAGGCCCTGGCCGCGTCGGCGCCGGTGCGGGGCGCGGAGCAAGTGCTGCTCAGCGCTCACGCTGCCACTGGCCTGCCCTGGTGGGGCAGCATCCTGCTCACTGCCGTGGCCTTGCGCGGCGCCATCACGCTGCCCTTGGCCGCCTACCAGCACTACATCCTGGCCCAGGTGAGCGGCCCCGAACTGTGCGCGCACGCCCAGCGCCCGCCCCAGTCGGGGGGAAGGGTGGTGTCCGCCCTGGTTTACTGCCAGCTGTGCTACCTGCCGGGAGCTTAGCGTTATTCGAGACCACTTACGTGCTCAAAAGCGTGACTAGCGTCGGATGTGTTAAATAAGAGATGCTTAATGACACATGGACCTCATTTCGTTTGCATTGCTGGTCTGTACTCGAAACTCAAGCGGTTACTAAACTTACTCTAGAGAATTGAGACAAAGGAATCTCTGCAGAAGAAATTGTGTGGAGAAACCTATAGAATTACCGTCTTAAAAGTCTTAACAGCTAATATATCTGCAACATCTTTCATATCAGGAAAAAACTACTAAGTTAGTAGTTGGTGAATTTGATTTCTTATCCATGCCCGCCCACGTTCAAGCAGTCACTTTTTAGTGCTTTATTCTCTTGTCCTTGGAATCGGGATAGCACTAATTTACGTGCCTACTTCACAATGTTATGAGATCAAATCAGATAATAAGGGTTAAAGTGCTTTGAAAACAGGGAGTGGCTTTCATGTTTTCAGGTTATGATTATTAAGAAAAAAACCAGAAGCAAAAGAGGGAAACAGCAGCGTTAAGGCGGTGAGCTATTTTACCTAAAGATTTAACACAGAGCAGGAATAAAGGCAGTTTTTATTTTTTCTTTTGTGGCTATTAGACTCTAATGAAGACTCTAATAGACTGCTGTTCTCTCCGTCTACATTACCAGGAAATCTAGGGATCAAGTAGCAAAGCCCAGGATGCAGTTATCTTTTAATCCTTATAACCCTGTGAAATAGGTGCTATTATTTATTGTATGTATAGGTGAGGCAACAGGATTTTATTTTTTATTTTCATTTTATTTTACTTATTTTTTGGCAGTAGGATTTTAGAAGCTAAGTTACTTGCCCAGGATCACATATCTTAGTGTACAATTTGAATTTGGTTGTGATTGAGGACATTTTAACCCAATAAACATCTTCTGCTTGGATTTAAGGTTTCTTTCTTTTTTTGAGACAGTCTCACTTCATTGCCCTTGGTGAAGTGCTGTGGTGTCACAGCTCACAGCAACCTCAAACTCTTTGTTTTGAGCCATTCTCTTGCCTCAGTCTCCCAAGTAGCTGGGACTACAGGTGCGTGGCTATTTTTTGGTTACAGTTGTTTAGCTGGCCCTGGCCAGATTTGAACCCGCCACCATTGGTTTATGTGGCTGGTGCTGTAATCAGTGTGGTTTCTTGACATAGTAGACCAGATTTTTAAATGTATTGAGGCAATAGATAGTAAAATTTTGAGTATGAATAGCAGTCCTTTATGTGCTCTTAACAAATTCTACTTTTTCTTTAGCTAGGTGGAAAATTTGCAGCCAGAAATAAAAACCATTGCCAGACATCTTAACCAAGAAATTGCAATTCGTGCAAATCAGTTGAGGTGGTCCAAAAGAGTTGCCAGGTAAAGTTATTCTTTGCAGATAAGGCCATGAATGAATGAATTAATTAATTTATAATGTGTAAATAATGATTTTAATTATGGACTTGGGCCTTCTGTAGCTTTGACCGTAGTTATTTTGCTCTTTCACATTTTAGTAGGTCACTATGTGGCGTGACAGTTTTGTATATGGGACTGAAAGCAAAGACAGAGACAAAGAAGAGCAGGTCCCTGAAAAGACAGACCTATAATGAAATAACCACGGTGGTGAATTAAGTACTAGATAAGATTACGCTCAAGAAGCCAGGTCCTCCGGAATGTCAGGGAAGCCCTCACAGGATGACAACTCTTTGCCATTCTGTTGTGATATTGGTCAGCAAATGTCGGCTGTTCACAAACTTGAAAAGATCCATGTACAGCAGGTAGCAGGCTACAGGAAAGGGGAAGGCAGAAATCCTGAGAGCTGCAGTAGCAGCCCTTGGATAGCCATGGTACTGTCCATCAGCTGTGGTTGTCCTGTGTAGTTATCTGCCTTAGAAAATCCTTGTCACAGAGTGCTTGCCTATACCCAGTGATGCCTGTAGCCATTCACTGGGAACTTCTGCATCTCCCTGCTCCAATCCCCTAAGCTGCTGCTTGTTCACTTTCCCAACTGATCCTAGATTGTGAGTGTTCAGTTCGCAGCAATGAGACAGATACGGGCTTTGTGGTATGAATATATATCATCTATATTTTTATTATCCGTGTATTTTTTATCTATGTAGGTGTAAATTTGCCAACTGTGTTTAACATGAGATTGCATCCATCTTTATTTGGTGTTAAAAAGACCTGACATTAAAACAAAAAAAAAAAATTGTGATAGCTTAGTCTTTATTTGATAAAAATTAAAAGTTGACAAACCTGTAGTTTTGAAATTTTACTGATCAGAGAAATCTGAAAACTACAGCCAAAGGCCAAAACCAAAAAACCCCCAAATCAGTAGCTGCTTACCTGGATTATAAAAGCAGCCTAGACGAGACATGTGGCCTTGCTTGCACAACTCGGCAGGGTGACTGTCTGGATACATCTGTGCATGGATGAGCGGCTTTGTAGAAAGATACATCTGAGGCTTCCTGCATTTTTCACTGGTACCTGGTCTTGAGTGGTGAAAGGGAGTTTGTCAGGTCTACAGCCCAGTCAGCGGACTATCCACACTGGTGATAAATACAGTGTTCCTAGAGGTGGGAACCTGATGTGGAAGTCTGATTTGTGGTTTGTTTTTGTTTTGTTTTGTTTTTTGATTAAAGTTTGCAAAAGTTTTGAATGCCTGTGTTGTATATAATGTGCAAGACATTTAAAGGTGAGTAAGATTCAACACTTTCCCTTTAAGGAGACTACAGTCTGGAAAGTAAGACTTCAGGCAAAAATAGATGTAACTAACATAGTTAATAGAGAAACAGATTTTAAAAGTCTTTGCAGAAGAATTGATTGAAAAACAGCTATCATTTTGACAGGCTAAGAGTATAAATAATACAAAAACCACATAACTACAAAAGGTATATTTAGAGATTAAGTGATTAAGTTTGTCTGCAGTGAAGAGATTTAAGTAAATCGCACTTTTAGCTTCAGTATGTTTGATATTAATTGAGATCATACCATGTCAGTAAAATTTCCTCTGTTGAAGCCTTATTGGCTAAAGACCTCCAGGGAAAGGCTGTAGTCAGCAGCATCCGGCCTGTCAGACTGCTGTGTGGCTTGTGTGTGTTGCTGTGGAGTTTGAGAGAAAGAGTGGCTTTGTTCACCCTTTGTTTAGACGGTCCCTTAACACAGTGGGACTACTAACACCCCCACTCAAATCCTTTAGCCAGTAACCGCAGCAGGGATTTATTTGAGCCATGCGGATAAGGCACAATTAATAGTTAAATGACATTTTCTCTTTTCCCTTCCCTCCATGTAGGCTCACTTATCTAAAGCACATGAGGAGGTTTGTTTCAGAGCTGTATGTTCGGGATAACTGCCACCCTTTCAAAGCCACTGTGCTGGTCTGGATCCAGCTCCCAATGTGGATCTTCATGTCTGTTGCTCTCCGGAACCTGAGCACAGGGGCGGCACATTCAGAAGGTAATTGTTAGAAAGCGCTGTTTCTCCCAAGTAAGTTCTCTAACATGTCCTTGTGCTCCAAAAGAAACCATACTTTTTATAATTAGAATACGTTTGCTATGTTCTTTATAAGCGAATAGAATTTGACACATTTTTAAGTGTAAAAATTTAAAATCTGTAACTGTTCACAGACTAACATTTTGTGTTGAAGAAAAAAGTTGTGCACGAAACTAACCTGAATAAATCCAGGGCAAATCTTTAGTGTAAAGAACACCTTATTAGAATTGGCAACTACTTGTATATTTCTCTCTGCTATTTTTAGGACTTCTGTTACTTTATTTATAAAACTGTTTCAGCAGGTTTTTCTGTTCAGGAGCAGTTGGCTAATGGTGGGGTCCTATGGTTTCCTGACCTTACTGCTCTGGATTCCACATGGATTCTGCCCGTCTCTGTTGGTGTTGTCAACTTATTAATAGTGGAGGTCAGTGGTTTTAAATGAAATTTATTTGCCATTGAAATCACTGGGATTTTTGTTCTAACATTAAATATACATTAATGTTTGAGTTGGTGGAAATACCTCTGAACTAGTATTGACACTCTTTAGTTTCTTGTCCCACATCAGAACTCTCATAATTAAAATAAGAGCACTGAATAAGAACACTTTCAAAGTCTTTTTCAGCCTTAAAATTATTCTGAAAACAATGTAATATATACAGTTGTGATTAATTAAGATGCCCCATCAATGAAGTCTATTAAATAAATTTATTCCCGCAGTGTTTAATATTTGATTTTCTAAATAGGGAACATAGTACCGCACTGTTACTTTTGCTGTGTGGCCTTCACCAGATGAAGTGGGGAAAGCACATACGTGTACAGTGTGCCCTGCCCGCCATCCACCCTTCGTCCCACGGTGCGGGACTCAGCGTTTAGGGAGAATATGCCTGTGAGCTCATGTGTGTGTGTAGTGTACATGCAGGTGCAGGCCTGAGCAGGGACATAAAGCCTCTGATTTCATAATGAGTTGTTCTAACACTCTGAATAGAACATGGACTCAACTGGACTAAACACGATTTACCTCAGTTACAGTCTCACAGACTTCCTGTCCACTCATCTAATATACTGGGAAATGTAAGGTCTCAAGTGCAAGTTTCTTGAGGAAAGACTTCATATGTATCCAGATGTGTTTTCTGAGAGCTTGTATCTCAGTTCTCTGTGGTTGGTAGTCAGTGACTGTCCCGTAAATCAACACAAGGTCACAGTGAACTGATGTCAGTCCTCTGGTCTATTCTTTCATACCATCTAAAGACTGATATGTAAAAGCTCATTCTTTCTTATAATATGTGACAGCATTGTCATGAGCAATTTATATGAATCAGCTAATTCAATTCTTAGAATAACCCTGTAAGCTTGGTATTATTTTTATTCCCTTTTAAGATGGAGAAAGTGAGGCAAACAAAAGTTGCATGGCCACCAGAAATGCAAGGCTGACATGTGAAACTAGGTAGTTTGACTTAAAGAGTTATGAGCTTGTTGGTAATAATTATACAGAATTCTTACATAAAACTTGAAGAATCCCTTGAAGGTAGGTACTATATATGAATCATTGCCCTGTGTTTTTGGTAACAAGTATTTTAAAAGCTCCATTTAAGAATTTTGCAGTTATTAAGTTTATTAAGAGATGATCAAACGAGGTACACACTCATCCCAGCTATTTGGAAGCTAAGGCAGGAGGGTCCCTTGAGCTCAGAAGCTGGAGACCAGCCTGGGCAACATAAGCCAGACCCTATCTCAAAAAAAAAAAAAAAAAATCCATCAGTCATTTAACTTTTTTTGCTTTTAATAAAGTAGAGGTGGAAGCCTGTCAAAAATAAGTTTGTATTTTAAACCTTACTGATTTAATATATATTTTAACGATCATTGTGTCTGTATGTCTTCTACCCCTTTAGATTTTTGCACTACAGAAAATTGGAATGTCCCGTTTTCAGACGTACATCACCTACTGTGTCCGTGGGGTGTCAGTGTTGATGATTCCAGTTGCTGCAACGGTCCCTTCGGTGAGTACACACTAACATTGTGTGTGGCGTGTGCTGGACCTCCATGCCCTGAGCTTACCCTGGCTGGTGCTCTGACTCTTTACTGACCTCCCTTATTGATTTCAGAGTTTGGGGGATAAATAATCTACTGTCTCTGTCACCAAATAACACTTGAGTGTTTTGGGGGGTGGGTTAATCTTCTTTTATGTGAATGTCTCTTAACTCTTCCTCTAAATCAAACTCCGTTTTTCTGTGTTTTTTTAGTCTTACAAAGTATCTTTCATAATACCATGTACATAGTATTGCTTTGCTTGATAAATACATTGAATTATTCCTGCCTATATAGACTGGACAAAGAATTTTAGCATTTAAGAAAGAAACAAAACTTTGTGCTAAGCCCATATTGGTTCATCTACAATATTATTTAACCTCAGAATGGGCCTATGAGATAGATACACTTGTGTCTGTTTGTGCATAATTAAACTTATGCTAGAAATGGAAAAAAGAAATGGTAATATTTGCAGTTACTTCAATTTGCATTTTTCCACTAATACTTTAGAAGTTGCTGAGTAAAAGCTGTCTCCGGGATATCTCTGGTTTTGCTCAGAGCTGACACGCAGACCATAAAGTAGAATCCAGTTGTTTTTAGTAGTCAGGTCTGTACTTCATAGCAATTTTCTAGGAATCTAAAGAATTGTTTCTGGCTTGAAAATCTTTTCTAAGCTTTCACTGGCTATAATGTTACCACAAGTCCTTTGTAAAATCATTTATCTCTGAGACAGACACACATAATGTCCTGAGAAATAATGCAGTAACATCAAGTACCTGTCATGGTGCTTCTCACTTCACAGTGGCGTTTTCGGGAAGGAGAGTAATTTGGATTTCCCTGCGCTTCTGCAGAGAACAATGCCGTGTAACTGAAGAGACCCACGGGTGTAATCAAGTAGGGGCTATGACCTTTCAATAAGTGAGTGGGTTTAAAGTGACTAACAAATATCTAAAACAGTACCATAATTAACCAAATTTATTTATTCTCTCCAATATAGAAATTCAAAGCAGGTAGTTTGGGGGTGGTGTGGCAAGTCTGTGAAGGCATGAGAGACCCAGCCTGCTGTGTCTTTCTACCCACAGGCTGAGATTTCTGCCGTCTAGGCCACAGGCCATGGTCATGACGACTGCTGGAACTTGTTACCTTGCAGGAATGACACGGCTGCTTTGGGTGCGGTCACCTCCTTTACAGGAGCCTGCCTGATGTCCCACCAGTCAGCGGTGGTGACTTCATCATTATGTGGTCTGACCTCACTGCAGAAGAGGCAAAGAAAGATAGTCTTTGTCAGGTAGCAACATACCCAGCTAAAAATCAGGATTTTGTTACTAAGGAAAGGGGTTGGTAATTAGATGGCGGCTAATGGTTTGCCATAGTTGCACTCAGGTACTTTTTTGGTTGGTAGATAAGTCAGGTAATAATAATATCTGATATTTATTCAGTGTTGACTTTGGGCCAAGCCCTGTTTTAAATGGCTTGTGTATATGACCTAATGTAGTTCTGCTCCTACAGTGCAGTGAGGGAGGCACTGTTAACAGTCACCACTTCGATGTTGAGGAAACTGAGCCACAGGGAGGTTAAATGACTAACCTGAGGTCACTTAGCTGTTAAATGGCAGTCCTAACACACATCCAGGCAGTCTGGCTCCTGTTCTTAACTGTTGTGCTAATCTCCTTGAGGATGTGCTGTAATACTTCCTCCCCCTAAAGACTGACTTTGGCACAACTGACAAGAACAGGTGTTGGATGGGGGCCACAACTGTACTGCTCTCTGTGAGCCATCTCACTTAATTGTCACCACAGTCCTCTGAGGCAGAGATAGCTACTCTCCCCCTTTTATAGATGAGGAAACTGAAATAAGAAAAATATCTTCAGGCCAGGTGCAGTGGCTCACACCTATAATCTTAGCACTCTGGGAGGCCAAGACGAGTAGATTGCTTGAGCTCAGGAATTCAAGACTAACCTGAAAAAGAGTGACACCCCCATCTCTACAATTAGCCAGGTGTGGTGATGGGCACCTGTAATCCCAGCTACTGGGGAGGCTGAGGCAAGAGGATCTCTTGAGCCCAAGAGTTTGAAGTTGCTGCAAGCTGTGATACCATGGTACTCTACCCAGGGTGACAGAGTGAGACTGTCTCAAAAAAAGAAAAGAGAAAGAAAGAAAAATAATTTCCTTAAATAAATGACAAATAGGATTCAAATCATAGGCAGTTTGACTCTTATCACCTGGACTCAGAAACTACATGGTTTTGCTTCTAGGGTTCAGTTACGTTCTGATGTCAAAGAAAAATTTGGAACTGATGTATGTGTAAGAGCGGTTTGAAAAACTATGGAACTCAGTCAAAGACCTAAATAGTCTGGATGTTAATACAAAAAAGGTGAAGATACTCCTGAGACTATGTGTCTCAGAAGCCAAACAAAATGCATCCCTGACAAGAGAAACATTTCTGAGAAAAATTTGGAAGATAGACAACTATCTGGGGAAAAATAAGGTTGAGGGAGGCTACGTTTGCCGTCCTAAATGGCCGCGCCTGCAGTGTCCCGCCGTCAGGATAAGCAGCTTGCCAGGACTCCTGGTGGGACAAACTCCTCTTAGTTGCCAAAGATGAGATGAGAGCTCTCTTGGCCTCTGCTGGGGAGCTCCTTTCTGTCACTACACTCTGCTCTATGTACCTCTCTCTCTGCTTTTTTGTTCTTTCTTTAGAACTCCTCTTGTCTGTCAGGTCTATCAGGGGACCTAACAGCTGCTGCCCGTCCTGCTTAGTTGTGGTGGGCTTATATTTACAGAGATGGTGGTTTTGGTTTCTATTGCCTGCCTGCCTCTGGACCATGGTGTCCTTGCAGAATGGTGCTAACGTTCGTGTCTTTTCTTTATAGTCACTTGCTCTCTACTGGTTGTGCTCCAGCCTCATGGGCCTTTCACAGAACTTGCTGCTGCGTTCTCCTGGATTTCGCCGACTTTGCAGAATACCGCTGACCAAGTCAGATTCAGAAACTCCCTATAAAGACCTA
This sequence comes from Otolemur garnettii, assembly GCF_000181295.1. Lineage (NCBI taxonomy): Eukaryota > Metazoa > Chordata > Mammalia > Primates > Galagidae > Otolemur > Otolemur garnettii. The sequence goes on from NW_003852434.1 coordinate 14,710,399, forward strand.
TTAGCTGCTTTTTATGCCAAGATCATTTCCAAAAAATGACATATTTCAGTAATTTTCAAGCAGTTATAAGTGTTACTATCACCATCATGTGTGTAGAGATTCCAGTATTATTTAATTTGCCTTTGTTTAAAATTATGGACTAAATGAAATACTGTAAGTTGAGACATATTTCTGAACACAATTAAATCTTTCAAGTGCTAGAAATGTATGTTTTTTTTGTTTTGAGATAGTCTCACTCTGTGTCCTTGGTAGTACTGTGGTGTCACAGCTCACTGCAACCTCAGACTCCTGGGCTTAAGCAATCCTCTTGCCTCAGCCTCCCGAGTAGGTGGGACTACAGGCACCTGCCACTATGCCTGGCTAGTTTTTCTGTTTTTAGTAGAGACAGGTCTGGAGGTCTCGCTCTTACTCAGGCTGATCTTGAATTCCTGAGTTCAGGCAATCCCCCCACTTCGGTCTCCTAGAGTGCTAGGATTACAGGTATGAGGCACTGCACCCAGCTGTATGTTTAATTCTAAAAGACTATCAAGGTGGAATCAAAATGTCTGTCCTTGTTTATAAAATTACACTTCATAGGGGCTCAGAACTTTGAAGAACAGAGTTAGAGACTGAATGGTGTCAAATTATACTAATACATAAAAGCTTGGAAAATAGGAGAATTCAGTGAGGTGATTTAGAGGTAGGGAGGATTATTGACCTATTTGAGCACCTGATCAAAGGCTGTTATGATTTCCTCTGCAGAACAATCCTTAGGACTCACTATTGGGAACGCCACTGACACCCTGAAGGTCTTCTGGCAACTCCTGCTTAAGAAATACTGTTGTATATCTCCGTTGTACGGTGAACAAAACTCCCCTAAAGCTTCTGCACTCCTCTGCACTTTTCCTTTCCTCTACTCCCCTGGGGACTCAGGATGGCTGAAGGTGGAGGACATTAATTTGTACTTACAGATTATTACGCTTCTCCTATGTAGAAATAACTTTACCTTCACACACAGCTGACGAGACCGCCCACCACCTGCCTGCTCTGTTCTGACAGTCAGTGCTGCTTGCTCACCCCACTTACTCGCCGGCTTGCTGTCTCTGTCATCAAAGCTAAGAGTACCATCCACTGACAACTCTGCCCCTCAGCTGGTTCCTCTGCTGTGTTAGATAATAATTTCCTTCCCACCCTTCAGGAGTAAGTTTTTCTTTTTCTTTTTCTTTTCTTTTTTAATTAAATCATAGCAGTGTACATTAATACTATCATGGGGTACAGTGTGCTGTTTCTAAATACAATTTGAAATACTTTCATCCAACTGGTTAACATAGCCTTCATGTCATTTTCTTAGTTACTGTGTTAAGACATTTATATTCTACACTTAGAAAGATTCACATGTACCTTATAGGAGGAACCATAGGCGTGATCCCACCAATCACCCTCCCTCCACCCATCCCCCCTCCCCTACCTCTCCCCTTTACCCATATTCTTGGGCTAAAATTGGGTTATAGCTTTCCTATGAAAGCTATAAATTAGTTTCATAGTAGGGCTGAGTACATTGGATACTTTTTCTTTAATTCTTGAGATACTTTGCTAAGAAGAATATGTTCCAGCTCCATCCATGTAAACATGAAGGAGGTAAACTCTCCATCTTTCTTTATGGCTGCATAGTATTCCATGGTGTACACATACCACAATTTATTGATCCATTTGTGGGTCGATGGGCACTTTGTCTTCTTCCATGACCTAGCAATTATGAATTGGGCTGCAATGAACATTCTGGTACAAATATCTTTACTGTAGTATGATTTTTGGTCTTCTAGATATATACCTAGTAGAGGAATTATAGGATCAAATGGCAGGTCTATTTTTAGTTCTCTGTTCTCCAGATGTCTTTCCAGAAGGAACCTTATTAGTTTGCAATCCCACCGGCAGTATAGAAGTGTTCCCTTTTCTCCATAACCACGCCAGCATCTGTGATTTTGGGATTTTGTGATATGGGCTAATCTTACTGGTGTAAAAGATTCCTATTTAACAAATGGAGCTGGGCGAACTGGCTGACGACCTGCAGAAGACTGAAACTGGATCCACACCTTTCACCACTAACTAAGATAGACTTTCACTGGATTAAAGATTTAAACTTAAGACATGAAACTATAAAAATACTAGAAGAAAGTGTTGGGAAAACACTTGAAGAAATGGGCCTGAGTGAAAATTTTATGAGGAGGACCCCCTAGGCAACTGAAGCAACATCAAAAATACACTACTGGGACCTCATCAGATTAAAAAGCTGCACAGCCAAGAACACAGTAAGTAAAGCAAGCAGACAGCCCTCAGAATGGGAGAAGATACTTGCTGGCTATGTCTCCGACAAAGGTTTAATAACCAGAATCCACAGAGAACACAAACATATTAGCAAGAAGAGAACAAGTGATCCCATCTCAGGGCGTGGGATAGCTAGGGTGTTGGGTAGCAGAGAAAGCTGACACATGTATCTAGCACAGTGGTTCTCAATCTTCCTAATGCTGTGGCCCTTTGATACAGTTCCTGTGGGTCGTGATGCACAGGTTGAGAACTGCTGATCTAGAGAGAAGCACAAAGATGAGTCTAAGAGATCTCACAGTCCCCATCCCTGAAGGGGTAGGGTAAATAGGCAGAATTTTAGAGTTTTGAAATTTTAGCTTTAGTTTTCTATTGCTACAAGTGGCAAATTATCACAAACTCAGGGATTTAACACATATTTACTGTCTTAACAACTATGGAGGTCGGAAGTCTGGAGTGGGTCCACAAGCTGCGTTGCTTCTGGGGCTCCAGGAGAGTAGGCATTTTACTGGCCTCTCCAACTTCTAGAGTAAGGATGTCCCACCTTTTGGCTTCTCTGGGTCACATGGGAAGAAGGGTCGTCTTGGGCTGCACATTAAATACACAAACACGAAGGAAAGCTGACAAGCAAAAAAATAAGGGTCTGTGAGTAATTTTCATGATATGCACCTCCACAAAGGAGCACAAAAAGTCGGCACATAACAAGCCTCATTAGGCAGTGGCTTATTCAGAGAGGCTTTGAGTTTAGAGACTAGGCAGTGGCTTATTCAGAGAGGCTTTTAAAATAGAGCAAGTCCCAGGTTTGTGATTACTAATACAGAAAATGTACATATCTAAGTAATAAAACATCTAGGCTTTTTGATTTTTTTAATAACAAAAGTGAAAGAAAACTTGGCAACATAAAACCAGTGGGATGTGTGACAGTCTGTTTGAGCCACTGATGCATCAGTGTCTGGCTGGATGGAAGTAGCTGCAATTCTCAGGAGTTCTCAAGGTGCTCACCAGATATTTTGGTTTTAACTTTACTCCGAATGTACTTCATTCCTGAAAATAGTTGCTCACAAGTGTAAGTGCTAGAAAAATGCAATGGCATTGATAAGGCAGGATGGAGAAGCAAGGGATGTGTCTCTGGGAAGACAGGACGCCTATGAAAGTCCAGTAAAGAGACCTGATCTGATTTCTCTTCAAGTCGAACAGCAGATGGTAGCTCTGTGCATTCTATTTGAAAACTGGCTGGTAACATATTTATGTTTGAAAATGGAGTTGCAAATGTCCCAAAATGTTGATTATTTTCCAGGAATCTTGAAATATTTTCAAATTCTTATACCAAATCAAAAAGCTGGGCTGCGTATTTTTCACCGTTCACAGGACAGTGTTCAGCTGTTTAGCCAACGTGTGAAAAGACATAAAATTGCTTCAATTTGAGCTTGCCATAATTGCAGTTTCATTTTGAATGCTGTTATGAAACATTGCATTGATACATAAGTAAGTTGGTTTTCACCTTGAAGACACACGTGTAACTCATTTAAATAAGCAGTTAAATCCACTAAAAATGCTAAATCTGTCAGCCAGTTTTCATTGCCCAGTTCAGGAACAATTTTCTTTTTGATGCCATAAATGATAGCATTGCAAATCATAAAATCTTTTCAACACTTGTCCTCAACGTAGCCATCAGTACTGTTAGTGAGTTCTTGGGCTTGGTGATTCAGCCCCTGCCACCTGTGCGGTTCCTCCTGCCCCGATGGGGGTCTTCGTGTCCTTTCTTGTGCACTGCAGGGAAGCTCAGTGAAGGGACTGGCCGCCTGGATCTACATACCCTACTTCCAGTTTGTGCACCCACCTGCTGGCTCTCAGGGCAAGATTGCACAGTACACTGTTTCTCTCTGGATAGCCTAAATCTCCAAACCATTTTCTTCTGGGGGCACTTTTTTTTATTACTGTTTAGCTAACAGTTTGGCAGCCATGGTGGGAGGTCACTTAGCTTCGTTCTTGGTTGCCATATGATTCAAGCACAAGGGAACACTGTTGGATGCCTGGAGGAATGCTCAGAGGGAAAGCATTGAAATACAACTTGGTCACTGTTACTGTGGAAGCAGAAGGCTGTGACAATCAGTAAGAGGAATCATTAAAAGGAAATTGGGCATTTGTTCCAAGAAGTGTTTTGTCCCCCCCCCCCCCACTGGAGAAGGCCTGCCCTCTGTGGATGGGGTTACAGTCCTGTCCTTTTTTCTCACCTGGAAGAAGGCACAGCAGAGCTGGACAGGAAGTCCATCAGTTCTCTGCTTCGGGGATGAACTGTAATTTAACTGGTGTGATATCCGCAGGTGAGAATTTAGGAAGAGCTTCCTTTCCTACCTGTTTTTGCTTCATCCACGTGGGTGGCTTCCAGTTATAAACTGTAGCCCAGGCCCACATAGCCATGCTTTCCTCACAGAGAACCTCTTCCAGTCTGCTCCTTGAGCCCTGCCACCGTCCCTTGGCTTCCTACTCCTTCTTCCTCTCCCCTCCTGCTCCCAGCCTACTCTGTAGTAGGGGTCCCTGAAATAATTGTCCAACTCCGTTCCCTAAGGTGTTTGCTACTAGATGGGGTCCAAAAGATAGAGGAGAGGATATACATGGTAGTCTAGCTTGAGAGTAAAATATTCTTTTAAAAAAGATCAGATGCTTCATATTGTGAAGGTTTATGTCCTACCAACACATTCCCCTCCTTCTGTATGTTTTTCGTTTTTTGGGTTTTTTTGCAGTTTTTGGCCAGGGCTGGGTTTGAACCCACCACCTCCGGGGCCAGCGCCCTACCCCTTTGAGCCACAGGCGCCGCCCTCCTTTTGTGTCTTGTTATGTTAGAGGACTGCCTTCTACTCAGAACAGAAAGCTCTTTGCTGCCACCTTAGATGGGGAAGCTTCCAGCTTCAGGAAGCAGCGGCAGAAAAAGAAGAAAAACACATTGCACCATGTTTTTTTTAAAAAAAGGCAAACGTAAGCTCCCTCAGCTTTCTGACATCAGTCCGCATGCCTCATCTGTGCCCATGGTCTCTGCCTTCCTCTCTTGGTGCTGTAAAGCGGTGTCTCCTCTGCTGTCCAGCCTAGTCCCTGCTTCCCACAGGGACCTCACTGCCCTCCTCCACCCTGCAGCACCTCTGAAATCGGGGTGTGCCCGCTACTCCCTGTCACACCCCGGTCAGTTCCCAGCCTTTCCGAGTTGTCGGTAGTGGCCGTCTCTGCCCTCTCACTCTGCTCCCTCCACTGGACCGTGCTGACCTTTTGCATTATGCTCTAGGTCACTAATTTGTCTGTCAGCTATGTCTGGCCTACTGAGGTTTACTTCAGTTATCTTATTATATTTGTATTTTAATTATTCCAATCACTCCTTTTCCACAACAGCCTATTTTTATTACATGGATATGATATCTTTTTTTTTTAAATACCTCTGAAGACATATCTTCTAAAGAAGACATTTGTTTTAAAATCACTTCCAGTTGCTGTATTACTTTATTTTTTCAGGAGTTAGTTCTTCTCATATTTAGGGTAATGCTTATATTTCAGGGTATTAACTTTGCTTAACTATCTGGTGATTCTTCACTGTGTTTCTCTCTTTGATTTAACTCTCTCTGCTCTTGTCTGTGATTCTAGACCCTCCAGTAATTGTGGGGAAAGGCTGCGTGTGCGACAGAAGGCATCAGCGACAGGCTTTGTTGGGCCCTGGTTCCTCATGGGCATAGCTGGTCATCCAGGACATTGCTGTGCCCCCCACAACCCAAGGGCTTACATTCATTTTCTCCCAGGGGTAAATGAGCCTGCTGGTTGTTGGGCACACATGGGGTAACGTGGTGGAATGGCCCAGCCAGCCTGCCATTCGCCACTCCCCCGCCTGCCTGCATCTGCCCCGAAGCTTGGAATCCTCACAGCTGTCCCCAGCTCCCATAAAGCCCCTTCCTCAAATGTGTTTTCCTCCTCATTTCTGTTGGAGTGGTGATGCCCCTTCTCCTTTTCCAGTGCTGTTATAGATTCATCTCTTTCCAAAATTATTATTTTCATTAATTTCTACAGATTTTAGAAGAGTCAAACAGGGAGGTATCCCCGGTCTCCCTTCTGTCTTTCATTTTCTCTACAGACACCAGTCACTGTGACAAGCCCACACGGCTCTCCTGAGACGCCCCTTACTTGACGTCACCTGTTAGCAGCATTTGACGTGACTAACCCTTGTGTTCTTCTTGAAACACCCTTTTTCTTTGTTTCCCATAGCACAGAATGCTTAAAGTATCCCTCTCCCATTTCTATCCCTCCTGTGTGGCCTCCTGTTTCTCTCAAGTCTTGACCATCAGAGTGTTGGCTAGCCTTCCCACATCCTCACTCTGCACCCCCCTCTGCGACGACCTTGTTGGTGCCCTTGCCACGGCACCATCCACGCATGCCCCTTCAGGTGTGCTCCGGAGTGTTAGACTAAGGTAGCCAGCTGACCAGTAGACACCCCCACACGAGCGTCCAGGGCTCTGAACTCACGGGTCTGTGGACAGGGGTCCTCTCCGCAGTCCAGCATGTCCACACACTCTGGCCACACCTGCCCCTTTTTCTGTATTCTCTACACACCAGCTTGCCCAGGTTACAGAAATTAATACCCTGACAGAAATAAATACCCTGAGTTGTCCCTCTCCTTTAAACTTCCCATGAATTATCTAATTCTTTTGAACATGCCTGTTTTTCTGAGTCCCCGTCCCTGGCACCTACGGACCACTATCCTGTCACTCGAGTGTCTGCACAACTGTTCTCTGCCCCCTCCTCTTGGCTTTCATTCTGTAGCCAAGGACCAGAAATCTGGTTATTGCCTTTTTCTGCCTAAATCCCTTTAGTAAACATCATTCTTAAAACAGAGTTCAGAGTCTTCACTATAACTCTTAAACACTCAACTTTTATTTATGAGACTTCCCACTCATTCTATATCAAATGCTTCCTTTTCAGGCCTTTTCAAATGCCTGGGACCACGGCTTTCCATCCTGCTTTACTGACCCCCAGCAGAGGTGGCACTTCCTCTGGGAGTCTGCCCTCCCTCGCAGGTCCGTGTGGGGTGGGGCTCCCCGGGAGTCCGCCCTCCCTCACAGGTCACAGGTCCGTGTGGGGTGGTCTGCCCTTCCTCGCACGTCTGTGTTTGGTAGTGCTGCTCTCGGCACCCATAGCTCCTGCACTAGTCTTGATGGCCCTTAGGACACTGTCATCCCTCCTGCCTGTGGACATGTGTCCTTATTAGCATGTGCCCTGTGTGAGGTGCAGAGTTCTAACCCTCAGGCCTCACAAGCCCTGTTTGATAGATTCTTGAATAAATAAAATAATCACATTCATATTATAGTATCTGTTACATACTGAACAATACTTGGGTCTGGCCCTGTGCTGACTGCTTCTTATGCTTTAGCTCATTTTCTCCTTGCAGCAACCTGAGTTTAAGGGGTAGTATATATAACACTCCCTCATTGACAGAGGAGGGCATTGAGGCTTAATGAGGGGTTCAAACTCAAGTCTTTGAGTTTAGCTAGGTATTACTGAGTCTTAAAATGGGAAAGGGGGAAGGAGGCTGGTGGCTAGAGGGGAGGGATTATTAACCAGATTTGTACGGGAATAGTTGCAGATGGAAATACGTAACGCCAAGATATATATTTTATGACTCTTTTGCAGTAATTTAAACAAAAGAGCATCTGAGTTGGTAAAAGCCAGGATTAGAAAACTGGCACCACTAGGCTTCTTCAAATATCCAGGAATCTGCTTTTACCAAGCTGCCTGGGACAAATGAAGATGCCTAAGCTTTGAAACATCTAGACTCTTTCCAGATACCCCTTCAAGTGACTGTCTAAGGGCAGGGGTGCATGTTACAGTTAAGATTTACCCTGCTTGAAGAGCTTTGGGCATATGAAAATCCAAATTTAAAAGACAGCAGAATTAGAAGAGGCGTCTGGCCTTTACAACAGAGATTGCTACCCAGAGTTTTAAACCTGCTTATGTTTGTTTGTCAAAAGTGTGTACACAGATTTAGCAATAAGAATATTCCTTTCTTGTGGTCCAATACCAGGACCTCTGTACTGCTGTTTCCTCTTCCTCAAATATCCAGACAGGTGAGCACTGACAATGTCATCTTGCAGGAATCCCTTCCCTGAATGGTCCAATACCAGGACCTCTGTACTCCTGTTTCCTCTTCCTCAAATATCCAGACAGGTGAGCACTGACAATGTCATCTTGCAGGAATCCCTTCCCTGAGTAGCCTGTGTAGAGCAGGAACAAGCCCAATCACACACACTCCATAATACCTTCTCCCACACACACTTGATTCTCAGTGTAAATACTGATTAGGGATGGAAGGAGGTTAAAAGGGCCGTGGGAGGTGGGAGAGAGTTACGGCCTCTGAAAGAGAAAAGGGCCCTGAAGTGAAACAAGGACTTTTGGGTGGTGAGTGACCTGGTTAAGCAAGTATGTGCTGTTCCTGCAAAGGTAATTTCTAGCCTGACCACTAGCCCGTGAATGATCTCCCCATAAAACAAAAATAAGGATCCTGGCACAGAACAGTGCACACCATGGTCGCCACAAACACCACAGACTAACAGACTAGACAGACTAGTCATACCATCACTAGTAAAATAATAGTTAATAATTATTGATACAGAGTAAAAAAAATTGGATTTATGTGACCACTAAGGTAACCACAGCCAATGAAACTAGGACAGCATGCCTGAAGGCCTGAGGGGAACCGCTGGGAATCCTTACAGATGAAGCTGGGAGGAATCCAGGTGACAGTGCTCACCCTGGAGTGCTGCCTTCGTGAGGGGTCTCCTCTCACTCTCCTGGAAAAGTCTGTGCTTAGCTCTTTTTCTTCCCTTTAAATACACTTTCCTTCTAGTCTGCTGTAAGAGAGTCTAGCTGCCTCGCGTCCCCTCCCCCACTGCCTTCCTCTCCTTTTGACTCAGCTAGTTCTGCTAGGTGAACACAACCAGTCCATGGCACAGCTCAGAGGTGACCTTTCACACATATATTTGGATCAAGCAAGAGCCCATAGAACTGGTTTTGTCAAATAAGACCTTAAGTTTTTCTTGAACAGTTGTAATTTTAAAATAATTGCTGTGATAATGTAAGTGATTAATTCAATGCTAGCACTGAGGGGAGGCCCACTGCCATCTTACAGTGAAAACGAGTCTAATAATATTGGGTCTTTTATTCTTTAAATTTTTATAGATCTCCTTGGTTGGAGTGTTTTATGGATAAATATATCTCCTAAATGTTTTTTGAGATAGCGATTGTAGCAACGTGCAGGTGGTTCTGCAAATAGTTCTGAGAATTTGCAAAGATTCTTCTGCGTTCCCAGAATCTCCTTGCTCACCGCGAGCTGTGTGTTTTAGGCACACAGCCCAACCCTGCCCCCTAGCGGTAGGTAGAAACAAAATATCACCGCTAGTTAAAGGGCCCCATCTCACAAGCTTTATTACACGTAGGACTTAAGAATTATAATAATTTTTTATTGTAGGGTTTTATAACTCATAAGAAAAATCTGCCTTATTTTATGATGAGAAACTGAGAAGTAAATGAATATCTCTAGACCCCACAGCAAGCTAGTGATAAAGACGGAGCTAGAACCTGGACTTTTGTGTCTGTAGCCAGCATGAACATGGTTTCTGCCAAACTGAGCTGCCTTCTAAATTAGGTTGCTCCTATCTCTGAAGTTCAAGGTAGTTTTCAAACATAGTCCTGAGTTGTGAATTCAATTATGCAGAAGATGCTCATAGCTACTTACTATTTTCAACACTTCCTTAACTTTCCATAGCGATTATAATGCCTTGGGTATACACAGATAGGCCTTGTAACCTCAGAACGGTATTTACCCTAGTTAATATTATGAGATGAAATGTGTAGATGATTAATTTAAAACATCATCCAGATATGTTGTTATTGATGATGGGGTAATGCTGGCACATAAATGCGGAATCTTCTGGAAATGAACTGCTCATCCTTGACTGGCAGCAATGATAACCAGCAGGATCTCTGTTTAAGTATCACTTAGTGTAGACATATTTCTGCTGTTAATTTTCAGTGTTATCTTTGTAGTTAATGGTTGTCTGAAATTATTGTGGTTCTAGATTTGTTCCTGACACCCCAAAGCAGAGCTGTGGCCTTTATGTTGTACATTTTGCTTGCTGTATAGGCAGCATGGAACCACGTAGTGTTAGCTAATGAGACGGTTAGACAGGTAATGAGAAGGTAAGCCCAGCTATTTGACAGGACGGGCATGCGTCTTGCCCATCTCCTTTTTACTGGGTCTCACTCCTTTGCCTTTAAAGCATTTAGAGATGGGAGTACTTCAATTGATAAACTAATTTTCAGGTCTGTGACTAAGAGAACACATCTGAATTTGGAAGGGACCCATATCAGAGCTCACAGAAATGAACCAGACTGTGATGAAGGCCTCTAGGGGGTGCCTGTGACCTATGTAAGGATCCAGAAGCTTTCTGTGTCACAGCCAGAGGTAGAACACTGCAATGGTAAATGGCCTTTTTGTGTGTGTTTTCAACTTAATCTCCACAACTCTGTTTGTGAAGAAACAGGCTCAAAGAAAATTAGTTTTTTTGCCTAAGTTTTACAGCAACAAGCAGGCTATAGGAATAACATTAAATGCCCAAGTTTCTCACACCATGATTTTTATGTTGTTTAGATTTTTTTAAAAAAGAAATCTATGTAAAAAATACCTTTTATCATCTGGAATTAGCCATATTATTGCCTGTATATGTCTACAAATTCTCCTTGGTTGGTTTTACCGTAGCTGTGGTGAAAGGAATTGCTTTTTAGGGGCACCAAGCAGTTGGGTTGGTGGAGGGACGTAGTTACGAGCTGCTTTTGCGTGCAGACCCGCGTGGAGAGGGGCCAGAGATCCCAGCTGGGACACACGCACCTGTCGGGGGCCGCCCACGTAGGTGGACAAGTAAGTGGAGTCCCCGAGCCCCCGACCTTTACCTGCGTGACCACCAGGGGGCGCGCGGCGCGCCGGGACGCGGTTCCTCGTCCGGATCTCAGCCCCGCCGGGGACGCAGGGAATTGTTTTTCTCTGTCGGTTCTTTCTTCCTCAGGATGGATTCGCTAGCTAGGTATTTTGTTTCTGTCGTGTCTTGACTGCCAAAGCTTTATTAAGAGTCCATGGAAAGTAGTCCTTTCGAGAGATTAGACTAGACATGTAATATTATATTGGCAGTCCCAAACTGTCTAGTTACCTTGACCTTTGCTTCTTAGGGTAACCTTAGAAGCGTCCGTTGAGATGAGGCTGTAGGATGAATGCACTGCCTTGGTTTTCAGAGGACTCCTAAATTCATTTTTATCATTCATTCATTCATGCGAGACGGCCCCTTTCACTCAAGGCTGGAGCTCAGGGATGTGTTTGCAGCCTCGGAATCCTGGGCTCTAGCGAGCCTCCTGCTTCAGCCTCT
>NW_003852434.1:14722591-14728459 GCF_000181295.1 Otolemur garnettii
GGGATCACAGGTGCGGGCCGGGATCACAGGTACCGGCCGCAGTGCCCAGCCTCTGGTTTTACTCAGGCGTCAGCTCCCAGCCCTCCACTTAGTCCTGTGTTGCTTAACACTGTTGCCTTCTCGAGTTTTGCTTTATTTTCTTCACAAGGTTAAGAATTCCTGGAGGACAAGACATTGAAAACTTTCTCCCCAGGCCGCAGCGGTCGCGGAGTGAAACTAGGGTCTCAATGACAACCGTCAAGTACATTTTCAGGTTCTGTCCTCACCAGTTTTTTCCACACCAGTTCTGCGTGTCCACCAGCGACTTCCAACACGCTTCCTTCCTCCGCCAGTGACAGGGACACAGGGACACTGGGACACTGCTGCCCTCGGCAAAGGCGTCTGCAGCTGGGGCAGGCGCTTCCCCAGGGCCGCCCTGCGCAGCTGGCTCCTCCCTGGCTGCCCGTCCACCTCGCCGCTTAGTCCTCTGCGCTGCGAAGGTGAAGCACAGGGGAGAATCTATTACTAATCCTCGCTGGTGCTGTGTTAACCTTGTGGTCATAAGACCTTATAGTAATCTTAGAAAAACAGGAATTTTACCAATTAGTGCACTTTATTTACCTTTCCCCCCCTGAAAAGCTATGTTTTAATTTTTTTCTGATTTACAAAATAAAGGCCCTTAATGAGAAATTTTACAATAGAAAAACATTTTTCTATGTATATTTGATGTGGTTGAGTATATGTACATATATGTATATGTATGTGTGTCACTGTGTGTGTGCATAAGAATTTTTACTTTTACCCAATGGTCTGATAGTGTGTAATTTAAATTATTTTGCAAAAGTCTATGTTCACAAAATACAGCCCTTTTTCTGTTAAACAGCCAAATAATGATGGCCAGGGCACCAAGCTGGGAACTTGTAACCTCAAGACCACAGGGCCTCCAGATCCCCAGTGCAGACAAGATGTCACAGAACAAGTTCCTTTCTTAAAAGGATCTGCTCTGTAAAATTTGGATTCAGTCAAAAGGGCTGCACTCCAGGACCCAGAAGGCCACACGTGGCCCCAAGGCCCAGGGCTCCCAGCCCTTTCCAGGGTCCTTTGTTTCCAGTGTCCTGAGGCCCCAAGGCCACCTGCCTTCTTGTCCCCAGTGCTTCTTGTTCTTAACTTGCTGCTCCCATCTGAAACTCAAATACAGCCCCAGGGCCCATAGACTGAGTTCCTTAACCCCCGGGAGAATTCTGTTGTGGATTCAGTTACCCCAGGCATTTTTCTCACTGTAGAGTTGCCATTGTTGGGAGTAGGGGTCCTACTTGCTTTGGTCTTTGCTCTTGGTGAAAATATCTGTGGATCTTCACTCTGAAGTTAGAAGGAGGCATGTCGCAGCATCCTGTGTAGTTGTGTCCACAGCAAAACTGCCTGGTCCCATGTGGCCAATTTTTGATTCACTTATTGATTTGTTGAATCACTCACTTCTTGTTTTATTCAAAAAAAAATGTTCATTGAGAGCTAATTTGACATCAGATGCGATGTTTCTTCTGCATTGACATTTCCTTCCTGTCCTTCCAGGAGCTGGGCAGGGAGGGGCTGTGTTGGCACTGGCTCCACTCAGCTGCATGCTTGTCTCGGAACTTGCATTCCTTCCAAAGAAGTTGGCCCAGGGTCTGAGTTCTGCTTTGTCATGGGCCTAAGTTTTCTTCTATGAGTTTCCTTGCGCGTCGAATCTTGCGTTGTTGACATCTGCTTTGCTTTGAATATATCTACCCTCTCCCACCGTAGGTCACTGCACATGTTTTACATCTTTGACTCTCAAGACTATGGGGCTCCTTCCGTTTTTTACCAGAGGGGACCATTTACCCTGTATACATTTATAACAGCAGATAGTTCTACTCAACTCCACCAAACAGACCTAAGGGCTAATTCAACTGCTACATGGGTGACATAATTCTTTTATCTACGGAATCTCAGCTATGATTCAATCATAATATCCCCTAATAACTATGTACATAATTTGGAATTCTCCCCTCTTCACCTTCATCTTTCTTTTCTTTTCTTTCTTTTTTTGAGATGGTCTCACTACATCGCCCTTGGTAGAGTGCAGTGTTGTCACAGCTCACAGCAACCTCTAACTCCTGGGCTCAAGCGATTCTCTTGCCTCAGCCTCCCAAGTAGCTGGTACTATAGGCGCCCACCACAATGGGTCTCACTCTTGCTCAGGCTGGTTTCAAACCTGTGAGCTTAGGCAATCCACCGCCTCGGCCTCTCAGAGTGCTCCCTGCATCTTTCTTAACTTTATATATTTAATAGATGCTAGCAGATCCCATTAAATATTCCTTGAAAACATGACCTTTAATACCTGCATAATCATCCGTTATGTGCATGTAGTTTGTTTTTTCATACATTTTATGGTTATTAATATATAAAATGCTGAGATGAAAAAGCTTAAATATAAATCCCAGCATAAATAAAGAACATTTCTTTAGAAGTGGTTTAAATTTTCCATAGTTTTTATAAATTTTCCTTTCTACCAGCAAGGTATAAGAAGCCATCCAAATATATCTTTGTTAACAATGATTTTCAACACTTGTGATGTTGGCATTTTGATAGATGCGTTGTTTAAATTTATATTGTTTGATTACCACCGAGCCTGAACATTTTTATAAGCTTGCTAGTTTCTATATTTCTATTCATTTTAATGCTTTTTATTTTAATGTATAAACTCTCCTTAAAGGATCAACATAATGGTCCTTGGTTATAAATGTGCCAAGATTTTCTTCTTCATTGTATTATTGTTTCATAATTTTGGCTATAACATTATTGACATGTACAAACTTAAATTTCTGATGTGCTCAAAGCTTTTCATACTTTCCTCTGTGATTTCCTAGCAGATGTCATTTGCCTTTAAATATCAGCAAAATATTTGTATTTTCCTGTTTAATTGTTTCATTTTAAAAGTATTTTTAAATTATATTAAGTGTAATAGACTTTATGACATAGCTTCTTTTTAAAAAAATTTTGAACATTTCTTCTCTACTTTGCATCCTTTGTTGAATAATAATCTATTTCCCCCACAGTTTTATGATGGTGATGTCTTTATACATGAGGTTCTCTCTCTCTCTTTCCATTGTTTTTTTTTTTTGGCCTGACTTTATTCATTTCTCTTTTTTTGTGGTTTTTGGCTGGGACTGGGTTTGAACCTGCCACCTCTGGTATATGGGGCTGGCACCCTACTCCTTTGAGCCACAGGCACAGCCTGACTATTCGTGTCCATAGGGGGATACAAGTATTTTTTGTTTTATGGATGAATTGTATAATGCTGAAGTCAGAGCTTTCAGACATAAGCCCACAACTGGCTCCCACATGTAAGCGAGGACACGTGGTGTTTATTCCTCCATTCCTGAGATCCTCCACTTAAGGCAATGCTCTCCTGTTCCACCCAAGTTGCTGCAAAAGACATTCCTTCCTTCCCTTTTTGTGGCTGAGTAGTACTCCATGGTGTGTGTGTGTGCGCGCGCACAAGATGTCCACAGGTAGCCCCTAAAGTCACCAAACATGGTCAAATGGAAAATTGGAGCTAAATGTATTTTTATTTACTAAATATTCATTACAAAATTTTACAAAGATGTGGCTAACATGTACAGAATATTTTGTAAAACGTTATAATTTCATGTGCATCTATAAATATATCTCTTTATACGCACACACACATTTTTTATTTTCTCCTCATCAGTGAATGGGCACTTAGGTGGATGCTGTAGTCTTGCAATTGTGAATTGTGCTGGGATAGACGCTTGGATGCAGTTGTCCTTTCCATTAAATGATATCGTCTCTTTGGGTAGATACCCCGTAGTGGTAGAGCTGCATGGAATGGCAGGTCTACTCTTAGTTCTGTGAGGAACCCCGTACTATTTCCCAGAGCTTGTACTAGTTTACATTCCAACTAACAGTATATGAACATTCCCTATTCACTGCAGCCCTACCAACACCTGTTGTTTTTCGACTTTTAATAATGACCATTCTGACCCAGGGAAGGTGGTAACTCACTGTGGTTTTAATTTGCATTTCCCTGCAGATCACGGTGATGGGCATATTTTCATATGTTCCTTGGCCTTTTGTCTGCCGCCTGCTGGAAACACTGTGTTCGTGAACTTTGCTCACTCTTTGATGGATTATTTGCTTTTATCTTGCTGATTGGTTTGAGTTGTATGTATCTTCTGGATATTAGTTTTTTTGGTCAGATATATAGTTTACAATTTTTTTCTAATTCTACATGTTATCTCTTTGTTGATTATTTCCTTTGCTGTGTAGAAAATTTTTAGTTTAATAAAGTTCCATTTATTTATTTTTGTTGCTGCTGTATTTGCTTCTGGGATCTTAGGCTCAAGTCTCTGTGGAGGCCAATGTTTAGAGGAGATTTTCATATATTCTCTTTTAGCACTTTTAGGGCTTTACCTTTTATATTTACATCTTTAATCCATCTTGAGTTAATTTTTGCACGTGGTGAGAGTTAAGGACCCAGTTTCCTTTTTTCCACACGTTGCTATCTAGTTTTCCCTGAACATTTTATTAAATAGAGTGTCCCTTCCCTGATGTATGTTTTTCTCTGATGTGTTAAAGATCAGTTAGTTGTAAGTATCTGGCTTTATTTCGAGGTTCACTGTTCTCCCCCATTGGTCCTGGTGTCCAGCTTTGTAGAAGTATCACGCCGTTTGGTTACTGGTGTGCAGAGCGCAGTTTGAAGTCAGGGAATGAGACGTCTCCAGATAAATTCTTCTTGCTTAGGAACAATCGGTTTTGCTACTTGGGCTCTTCTTTGGTTCCATATGAAACAGATTCTTTTTTCTAGCTCTGTGAAAAATGATGCTGGTATTTTGATGGGAATTTCATTGAATCTGTAAGTCACTTTGGCCTGTATGGACATTTTAATAATGATGATTTTTCTGATCCATAAGCACGGGATGTTTTCCCATTTGTTTGTGCCATCTATGATTTCTATCACCAGTATTTTGTAGTTCTCAGATCTTTCACCTCCTTGGTTGAGTATATTCCTAGGTATTTGAATTTCTCTGGGGGCCCCTGGGGCTCTGCACAGGCCAGTGCATTCTGAGCATCACCTGAGCTTTCCAGATGTGCAACCCAAATGAATGTTCTCGTTCTGGGATATTTATTTATTTATTTATATTTAAACTCATTGCCTATTGTTCTAAGTCACCCTGCATCTGCAAAGGAATCTTTATTATTTAGTCAGACTTGAATGTTTTCACAGAGAAGTGGGAGGACTTAATTACAGTTTCAACACACATTGGCATGCTTGGAGCAATTCAGAAGGAAGTTAGAGAATTTGGGGGAGTTTAAGCCAAGCTACTTATTCCATCTTAATAAGGTTGTGACTTGATATTTATTTTACCAGCAAATATTCCCATAAGTACCAGGTAATTGGGCTTTATTCTATGGCCCGAAGGCCAATATCCTGCTCTAGGTGAAACCAACTGAAAAAGTGAATTCCAAACATGGAATTTCTCCATGGAAAATGTGTTGCTTACAGCCTCTGGTGTTCACACCCAAGGCCTGTTGGCAGCTATTCTGTGGGCAGCTGACACAGGCATGGTGGTACATAAAGGGGGTTTCTATGGAAACCTGAACCCAAATGATAGTGGGGCTTTGCAGATCAAAGGCGACACCCTGAATTGTTTGGAGAGCCCAGTGAAGGTTTCAGGACTTTATTGTTCCCCACAGAAAACACGACGGCCAAGGCTTTGGAACACTTTCTTCTCCAGGTGCATTAGAACTATGTGCATAAAATAGAAGTTTGTAGTTTGTTGTGAACCTGTCTGTTCTGATTCCTTTACCAGCTCCTTTATAACACTCATCTTTGCTGTAGAGGAAACT
>NW_003852434.1:14730121-14732365 GCF_000181295.1 Otolemur garnettii
TGGGGATTCGAACCCGCCACCTCAGGTGTACGTGGCTGGCGCCTTAGCCGGTTGAGCCACAGGCGCCGAGCCTACACATTTTTCTTAATATATACAAATGACAGTGTGGTCAGGTGTCATGCACCTGAATTGCAATCTTGCCTTTAAAGAAGGCTTTGACCCATAACCATAGTCATTAACTGGTTCCTTGTTCAGTGTTTGTGGTACAGACCCTAGTATCATAATGTTGGCAGGAATTAAAGCGAGCAAAACATTTCCTATGAATGTGTCTGCCCAAGGGGACGTTTTTATTTTGTGGATCTTGATTTAGACGTGCTCCTTCTAACAGGCTTCCACTTTATAAACGTCATCCTGACTAAGGACACCAGGATGTGTTCTTCTTGTCACTTATCAAGGTAAAGACCTGTGTGCACTGCGTGTGTCTCTGGGCATTTACGCTGCTGGTTTGCAGGGACATTTTAGAGTCAGCTGGGGCCTGACGGTGAGTCACAGTGATCAGAAAGCTTCATGTTCACCACCGAGTTAATGAAATGCAGCCTGAGTATGTTACACTGAGATGTGTCAGTCTGTTCATCTGTGCCCATGACACACAGGGCAGGAGCAGCTGTATCACCTGAGAAGCTCTTCTCTGTAAAGTACTTACCTCGTCCTCCTTAGACACTTCCGAACCAAAGTAAGCCAACTACAGCCGAGTCTGCACTCCCTGGAGTCTGTAGTTGCTTTATAACTTTCCTGCAGGGGGAGGGGCTTCCTTGCACTTCATAGGAGCCGCACCTACCCTGGGCACCCCCATGTGGTCCTAGCCACACTTCCAGCCTGGCTCTCATCTCTTCACTCTAAGTAAAGCATTGTACTTAAATAGTAAGTTAATACTAAGGTTTACCTCAGTCTGGCAAGCTGGCTGTTAGTTACTTAATACATAGAATCATAGACTGAAAAGACAGAGAAGGGACTTGCAGAATATTTATCAGTATTCTGCCATCATTTTGACTAAAGGACTTCTAACAACAAATAAAAAGAGCACATTCACCAGATGTCTGCAGACATAAAGCTCGACCCAGGATGAGTAAAATGCTTTGTAGTTTGCTATTTTTATCTTTAAAAAATCCTGCAACTATGAAAAACTACAAATTATATCCTTACACATTTTTTAATAAAAGTAATATTTTGAAATTACTCACCATTCAGAGTAACAGCCGTGTTTATGAAGCGGCTTACATAGCACTCAGCACATTCCACGCAACGTTGAGAAGTCTGTGCTCCCCATACAAACACCCAGCCTAGGAGATTACGTCCTCTGGAAGATGAGTAAACTGAGGTCTAGACATACAAAGACATTTTCTCAAGAAAACCGTAGCAGAACTAACGTGAAAATGCAGATCCAGTGAGGTCCAGTTCAGTGGGTTTCCCATCAACCTCTGACACAAGTTCAACCTGATGTCTTTTCCACATGGGCTCCTGGAAACTGCGGGTTCTGTAAGTGACAGAACCTGAGTGACCCCATTTAACCTTATTTCTGTGGTCTATAAGGGAAGCTGCCAAACTGCTGTAATAGTCGAGCCTGTGCCTCTGACAGCAACTGAGCTCAGAAAGCGGCCGTGAGGGTGTGTGAGAGACAGAGGGGGTAGGGGTGAGGGGTAGTGCTCGCAGCAGTGGGGAGCACACCCATCAGTGGATCATCAGACTTTCCCATTCTGGGAAATCACTGCTCTTTCCTGTAACCCATTAGTCTGCTCTGGGCTTCAGGCTGTCGTAGGAAAGCATTAATTAGTGAAGGCTGGGAGGCTGTTCTTGTGGCACTCACAAGAGTTGGATGTGGCTAGTGTCAAAATTTTCAAAAATTTTGCATTTTCAGATATACTCTGTAATCTGCTTAGGAGCCTGATATATAATGGTTGTCTATCTCTCATATAAAAACAATGGATAAAAAGAACTGTATTCGTTCCATACGGAAGGCATGAAATATATTTGAGTGACAGAATGGAAGGATGGATGAAGCTCAATGAATAACCACCACTCACATTTACCTCTCCAGGTTCAGAGGAGGCCAGCAGGTAACTGGAGAGCCATGCACCCTCAAATATAAGGAAAATGTCGGCTTCTCCGCTACTGTTTAGACAGTGTCTGTGGTGTTCACCTTGTCTCCTGTTGTTTACACAGTGTCTGTGGGTGATGTTCACCCTCTTTCCCACTGTTTACACAGTGTCTGTGGGGGGTGTTCACCTTCCCTCCCACTGTTTACAC
>NW_003852434.1:14734436-14739192 GCF_000181295.1 Otolemur garnettii
GGGGGTGTTCACCTTCCCTCCCACTGTTTACACAGTGTCTGTGGGGGGTGTTCACCTTCTCTCCTACTGTTTAGGCAGTGTGGATTTACGTTGTCTTTACATTTTCCTCCTATTTCACTCCAATGCCTGCTGTGAATTTTCCTTTTTCTGAGGTGTGGTTTAGATATCCATTTGTGTAAGTTAAGTAGAATTTCTATGGAAACCACACATAAGGCAGAGCATTTTCTGCCTCCCCTTTCTCATCTTGTGTTCTTCTATGTGCCTGTCTGATTTCCTGGACAGGTGTAGGTGCTGGGTACTCTGTGATCCAGGCCTTTGTGAGCCAGTAGGCTCATCAGTGCTTTAGTGTGTAACCCTGGGGCAGGTGGGTGGATGTGCAGGTGAAAGACTAGTGACTAGGCGATTTTTTTTTTTTTAAATACAGAGTGTCACTACATTGCCCTCAGTAGTGTGCTATGGTGTCACAACTCACAGCAACCTCAACCTCTTGGCCTAAGCAATTCTCTGTGTCAGCCTCCCAAGCAGCTGGGAGTACAGGTGTCAGCCACAATGCCCAGCTATTTTTTTGTTTGTTTGTTTGCAGTTGTCATTGTTGTTTAGCAGGCCTAGACTGAATTCGAACTTGCCAGCTCCAGTGTATGTGGCTGGCCCCCTAGTCAGTGAGCTATAGGCCTGAAACCTGACCAGGCAATTTTAATGGAGACGTTACACCTGACATAAGATGATGTGTAGGCATTGTGAAGAGCTCATCGTAAGGGCCCCAGTGGTGGTTTGCATGGCTTGGGGCAGGTAAGGCTTTCAGATGTAAGTGTAATGGGAATCAGGGAATTTAGGGTTAGGAGGAGTTAGCCAACTAGCACAAGAAGAAAAAGTGGAGGAGGAGCAGGTAGAGTGGAGGAAGAGAGATGAGCAGGAGGATGGTTCACACAACCTGAAGAGCCCCAAGAGTGAGGTGGGAGGCAAAGATGGGGCCCGGACAGCAGGAGGTGTGTGAGGAACTACGGGGAGTTTGGTGCCCGGGGCACAGAACACATTTGGGAACAAGCAGCAGTAGAATCAGGCAAAAGCCATAGGTGTGGGTCTTCAGAGCCCTTAGAAAATTTGAAATTTAAGATCTGCAGGAAGGCCCTGATGAGTTGTAAGCAATGAAGTGATATATTCATGTGTGCACTTAAGACCCTGTAGGGGCCTCACAGACGTTTCCAGTCAAGACCCTCGTGCTGACAGGAGGGATGAGGTGTGGGGAGCTCCTCCCTGCAGAGGGAGGCAGTGCCACGCGCTCCCGCGCTGCCAGAGCCTGCTCATGGAAGCACCCCTCTTCGCTCTCTCTTCTCGTCCTCTTCCCTCTGCCTTTGATCTCCCCCTGACTTTTGGCAAAAATCTCCTCCCTTTCTAGAAGGAACAGACTAGGATTGCCAACCCCGGGCAACAACTGCGTCCAGCAGGAGTCCAGGACCAGCCGCCTCAGGCAGCGCCTCCCTGTGGCTCGGGGATGGGAACCTATATCAGAATGTTCTGTAGTTTCTTTGGCATCACCTGCTTTCCTGTGTGGCCAAGGAATGCCACTGTCTTTGTAATTTGTAGAGAAAAGCAGATCGTTAGTGAGTTGCCACCATTCATCCCCTGAAGCAGCCCAGCTTGCCTCTGTCTGGAGCGAAAGTCACTCCATGTCTTAGGTTAATTTGGGGAAAACGAGTCCTGGAGTGGTGGGAAGAAAACGGTGGGTGGAAGTTTGTGGTGCGAGTCCTAGAGGGTGCTTTCTGACCTTTTTGTTTGTTTGTTTTTTAAGGCACACGCTCTCTGTCCCCTCCAATTGCAGTCATGTGACCCACAGATGCGGCTGGGCAGGTGCAAGCAAGGTCGGGAATGGCGCTGCAGAGTGTTGGGGCGGCAGGTGGCAGGCTGAGTTCTCCAGGAAGCCTGCGGAGCAGTAAAGCGGAGTTTTCCTCTGTCTTCTTTTTCTTTTTCTTTTTTCTTTTGGGTATTAAAAAAAGTTTGGATGGGAAGGTCGAATGAGCTGGGGAAAGGGAGAAAGAACTGGGAAGGTGTTTTCCTGTGAAAACAGCTGGGCTCTCTGTATCATATCTTGTGTTGGGTTTGGGTTTTATAGATCCACAGTTGAAATACATAAAAACCAGGCACCAGCAGAATTGAAAGTCATCTGGAATAAAGATAGGAGCTGAGCAGGACGCCTGGGAAGAACACTGCCCTGTGGAGGCAAATGGGAAACTCACATAGATGTGGGGGCCGTTCACTTTCCAGGGGCGGGTGGGTGGTGGGGCAGCATGCCAGATGTGCTGCAGTGTTCTGCAGGGCAAACCGTCCGTGGCCTGAGCTCTGGGGATTTCCGTTGGCTTCTTTCTACTGCCACATTTCCTAGCTCCTTCATGGACACGGGAAAGCTTTCTACGTTTCCTTGTAAGCTGTTAATTTCCTTTGCCTCACTAAGTCCAAGCTAAAGATTAGCAAGTTAGGAATTAATTGTCCCACAGTTCTGTGAAGACTGAAGTTACATTGCCACATGTCCAAGAACTGTCTTAGGAGAGAGGCCCAGAGCAGAACCTGCTTGGAGCCTTCAGAGGATGATAGCCCTGCGGACACCTCTGTCTCAAACTTGCAGCTTCCAGAACATGATACAAATACATTGTCATTTAAATCATTCAGTTTGTGCTACTCTGCTACAGTCGCTATAGGAAACAATCCCTCGACCTGCACTCCCTCAAGGAAGTGAGCATCCAACTTTATGTCTCAGATGCTATCTTTGCTTCCTTTGCCCCTGAGAGCGTGAGGGTTGCTGGCTCAGATCAGAATTGCTTGCAGCATTGATCCCAGTGGCTGTCTCCATGCCTGCTCTGCACTGGGGACGAGGCAAGCTTTGCGGAGTTATGTAAATCTGAGTATTCCAAAACGAACTGCAGCACAAGCTCTGGGCCAACATGTCCTTTATTTTTTAAACAGGAAAAAATCATTCTTAAAAAGATTTTAAACACTACTTTTACATTTCTAGAGGGATTTCAAAAGACAATTAAATATTCTTCACATTTAAATAACTGTTAGGATGAGTGTAATTAGGCAACCTCAGCTAAGTCATTCACCTATGTTTAAAAATTAGTGGTAATAACAGTTTCCTGTTTACATCAAAGTTTGCTTAAAACAACAATAACAAACTAAAGCGTGTGAAAGCCCTTTGGGAGCCATAAAATACTATACACCTTGGTTAATGTGTGACATTAACCAAATCTGTGATTGTTGCTTCTTTTATAATCACACTCTAATTTCTTTTAAAATGAATTTGAGACCTCTTATAATGAAATAAACTCGCAGAGGATTAATATAGAAAACAAAATATAAAACCACCTAGGGGAAAGACAATAGAAGTAAACTGAAGGCCTAAACGGAACGGTGTGGTAGGGACCGCCTCGGCAAGCAGACCCCTCCTAGCCTTCCACGGAGCTGGGCGTGGCCAGTGACTGGGGTCCAGCCCGTGGTCCAGCTGAGTAGAAGCCAGGAGCTGCTTCCAGGTCTGTCTCACAGAGCTTCTTCTCGTGAGTGCTTGTTCATGTCATAGCACATTCACGGAGGGCAGAATGCTGATGTGAAGAATGGAATGATCTTGGAAGCCACCTGCCGAGCACGGCAGCGCCCTGTTAGCCTCTGATGACTGCCAGCGGCGGGGCCTTCCTGGTTCCACAAGCCGAGCACCTGGCTGTATGTGAGGGTGTGGTGAACTTCAGCTGTGACTGCACTTTGGGTCTGTTGGTTACAGCAGTCTCATCTATTCCAGTAAATAGGCTTGCTTGCTGTATTTGAGTGTTAAGTTCTGCTTTTAACATTTCTGAATCATAAATTGCTAAAATCGGAAGGCCCGTTAGAGATCTTGTCTACCTCACTTGTTTTTTTTTTTTTTTCAGTTATGTCTTACTGTGAGAACCCTCCACTGTCTCCAGATTGCCTTCACAATAATACTCAAAATCTTTAATGCGGTTCAAAATGCACACTTCCATTTCTCCTTACTTTTTCATCTTGTCCTTTTTTTTGGCTGGAGCTGGGTTTGAACCTGCCACCTCCAGCATATGGAGCTGGTGCCCTACCCTTTGAGCCACAGGCGCCGCCCCTCATCTTGTTTTTTGTTACTCTTTTTTCTTGCAGAACCTTCTCCAATTAAACAGAAAAAACTTCCTTTCTCCTATCTTTATTATTTTTATGCTTTTTTCCTTGCCCAGGGAAGTGGGCCTGGGAAGAGAAACAGGAGCACCCTGCTCGCCTCCCTCACTAAACAGGGTGCAGAGGAAGGAAAATGACCCTGGACAAGCTGTCTGAAAACCCAGAGAAGAATTTTGAGTCTCAGTGACAAATGAGGCCAAGATGTCCGGCACCTCCCAGCACCAAAACAGGATTGTCCTGGAAAGACTCCTTTGGCTTTGGAGGTCAGGAAGTCATTAGGAATCTTGCCTGGAGTCATTGCGGTAACTGGTGGGAGAAGGGGCCAAATTGCTGGGCCAGGATGGAACGGGTGTGGGGCGAGTGGGTGGGACAGGGGATGAGTTCTCCATCTTAGGAAGCTTGGCGGTGAGGGTGGGAAACAGAGGTAATTAGCTTGACAGACAGGAAGGGATAAGGGAAAGTTTTTATTTTTTAGAAAGTGTGAAATTGGATTTTTTTTTTTTAACTGTACTGAGGGACCGAGTGGAAAAGTCTTACGGATCCAAGTGTCAGAGATGGTGGAAGAGAAGACGATCGAGCCCCAGAGAGGGAG